>NW_023425534.1:2140222-2312722 GCF_014108245.1 Pipistrellus kuhlii | reverse complement strand
GCCCCGGGCCACCGGTCCCCGCAGCCCCTCCAGCCCACCCGGGCGGGCAGGACTCCGGCCACACACTTTCGGGCTTCTTGCAGCTTCTCACACTCACCACTCTCTGACACCACACCTTCACGGGGCAAGGCCCCGGCCTGGAATGATCGCCCGCTCCCCATCCCCGTCCCTCCCCTCCAGGTCACAGCTCAGAGACATGTCCCTGACCCGCCCCGCCCCCGCCCCCGGACAGCACGGCTTTGCTGAGGGCCAGCATGGCCTGCGAGCTGCCTTCCTCCCTAGTGAGCCATGGACTCCTTCCCATCCCCCCACAAAGCAAATCCCGGGGCATGGCGTTCGCCTCTGGCCCCTGGAGCCCGCCAGCTCCCACGGAGCACACCGCTGGAGAGCGGGGAGGAACCCCCGGAGAAGCTCAGGCCCAGGACCCATGGTCTCCGCAAAGGCTGCAGCGTTAGAGGGGATGGGGGTGAGGGTGAGGGTGGGGGTTTGAGTGTGAGTGTGAGGGTGAGGGTGGGGGGCGAGTGTGGGTGTGAGGGTGGGGGGTGAGTGTGGGGGTGAGTGTGAGGGTGAGGGTGGGGGTGTGAGTGTGGGTGTGAGAGTGGGGGGGTGAGTGTGAGTGTGAGGGTGGGGGTGAGGGTGGGGGTATGAGTGTGAGTGTGAGTGTGGGTGTGAGTGTGAGGGTGAGGGTGAGTGTGAGGGTGGGGGTGTGAGTGGGGGGGTGAGTGTGAGGGTGAGGGTGGGGGGCGAGTGTGGGTGTGAGGGTGGGGGTGAGTGTGGGGGTGAGTGTGAGTGTGAGGGTGAGTGTGAGGGTGGGGGTGTGAGTGGGGGGGTGAGTGTGAGGGTGGGGGGCGAGTGTGGGTGTGAGGGTGGGGGGTGAGTGTGGGTGTGAGAGTGGGGGGGTGAGTGTGAGTGTGAGGGTGGGGGTGGGTGTGGGGGTGAGTGTGAGGGTGAGGGTGGGGGTGTGAGTGTGGGGGTGAGTGTGAGTGTGAGGGTGGGGGTGAGTGTGGGGGTGAGTGTGGGGGTGAGTGTGGGTGTGAGTGTGAGGGTGAGGGTGGGGGGGTGAGTGTGGGTGTGAGTGTGAGTGTGAGGGTGAGTGTGGGTGTGAGGGTGGGGGTGTGATTGGGGGGTGAGTGTGAGTGTGAGGGTGGGGGGTGAGTGTGGGGGTGAGTGTGAGTGTGAGTGTGAGTGTGGGGGTGAGTGTGAGGGTGAGTGTGAGTGCACACGGCCTGTAAATCCAGCTGCTGTGAAGCCCCCGTCTCCCCGGTTTCCCGCAGAATCGGGGAAGCAGCTGGACCCGGGCGGGCCTTACAGGAACGGCTGCCCGCGGGCGGCTTCCTGGCACCGCTAACTCGATTTGGCCTGGCGCTCGCTCGCTCGCTCGCTCGCTCGGCGGCCTTTCTTGGAAAACGGATGAGCTTCCTCCTCTGGTGCCGGGGAAGCGCCGCGCTGACAGGTGGGACCGGGGAGCGTGCCCGAGTCCCACCAGCGGCCGGAGAGGCCGAGCGGCACCGCGGCTGGGAGCCGCTCCCCGCCTGCCCCACTCCCTCCCCGAAGGCAGGCGGCCACACAGGAGGACGCAAGCCCAGGGCCCCAGAGCTCAGGACAGAGGGATGTGGGTCGGGCCCCTAGAAATGGCTGTCTGGCTGAGGGAACACGCACCCCGTTGCGGAAATCATGTTCCAAGTTTGGCTTCTAGAGGAGAAAAATCTAACTTTTGAAAGCTTCATAAGTATAGCATTTTTTTTATATAAAACAATGTTAATGAATCCACTTCTGCCTGACAGAGGAGAGGAACTCAAAGCTCCTGGATTGTAAAAGCTTCCATTAAAGCAGCTTTTCTTTTTTCAAAAAACAATGAATTGGGAAGTCAGTCCGGTGCCGGCTGAAGCCCGAGGCCGGCAGGCGGCTCCCGAGGCCCCAGGAGCCGAGTGGCCGCGGCCGCCTCCCGCCCCCGAGCGGAGGGGCCGCTTTGGGCAGGCGGCACAGTGTCCTCAGCGGGGCTGCCCGGGCTCAGAGATTATGGTAAAAAGCTGGCGAGACGGAGACAAGAACGTGCTCCTGAGGACGGAGAGAATGCAGGACACAGCCCCAGCGTGTGGCCCCGACAGCCCCGGCTGACGTGGGGCCCAGCCCCTCAGACCTCCTCTCCCAGCCCGGCCTCTGCGGCTGCCTCCGCGGAGAAAGCCCTGTGACCACCCACGCAGCTGTGCGCCCCTTCCAAGATCTGCCGGGGCCCCCGAGGAGGGGCGGGCAGTGCCCATGCTGCCTACCCACTGGGCAGAGGCCAGAACAAATGCCATGGCGGCCGCCGGCTAGGACACCAGGGAGCGCTGAGTGCAGGCAGCCCCGTCACACACCAGGCGCCGTCCCGACAGCCGACACAGCGAGGACGTTGGAGGGGCCCTGCCTCGCAGCTGCATCCAACAGAACCTCAGCCCTCATCCGGGCACAGCCGCTCTGCCTCCCGGATGCTTTAGCCCAGCGGTCGGCAAACTCATTAGTCAGCAGAGCCAAACACCAACAGCACGACGATGGACATCTCTTTGGAGAGCCACATTGTTTAAACTTAAACTTCTTCTACCGCCACTTCTTCAACATAGACTCGCCCAGGCCGTGGTGTTTTGTGGAAGAGCCGCACTCACGGGGCCAAAGACCCGCATGTGGCTTGCGAGCCGCAGTTCGCCGACCACAGCTCTAGACAAATCGGACGATTCATTTGCCTCCACATGTGTCCTTGCCTGCTGCCACCCTCCCCGTAAGCACCCAGTTCACCTTCCAACCCAACTCCACGCCACCTGGCGAGCCTCTCCTGGTCACTCCGCCACCTCTCCCCTCTGCACGCCCCGCTCAGCCTCCGCCCCGGAGCCAGGGCCTGGCCCAGCACAGGTGAGGGGTCACCGCGACAGGCTCGCCCAGAGGCAGCCCGAGCGTGGACTTCAGGGCAGGAAACAGTTGATGGAAGCCTCCGGGGAGAAGCCGGTCAGAGTCGATGCGGGAGGAAGTTAGGAGTGGAAGGGGAGGGAGGAGCAGGTCCCGGGCCTGGCCAAAAGCTCCCAATGAGGCCGGAGGAACAGGGACCCTGGGGCGGGAGCCCTGAGCAGCCTGCTGCAGAGGGTGTCTGGCCTCGGGGGACTCACAGGGAGGACTCCCCCGGCGCCCAGGGGGGGTGTGGGCCCAGCAGTGCAGCCAGGCCGAGGTGAGGGGCGGACCCAGAGCCCAGTGGGAGGAACTGGCCCCCGAAGTCTAACCCTCGCCATCATGGCCCCCGTCCCCAGGAGGAAGGACGGCGCCGGGGGGCAGAAGCACGGGTGATGCTGCTCACTCAAGGTCGACGCGGCACAGTGAGGGCACAGGGAAGGCCGTCTTGGGGTGTGGAGGGCACGGAGGGGCTGGGAAGGCAGCCCCGCTGGGACCTCACGTTCATGGTGTGGGGGCTGGGTTCAAATCCTGCCCCTGGGACTTACCAAGGTGCCAGACCACATAACCACGGAGCCCAAGCTTCCTCCCTCAAAGTGGGGACAGAAACGCCTGCCCACTGCCCGCCCAGGGAGGGGGCTCTGTGACGGGCGTGGTGAGTGGCGGTGGGCGGGGCTCGGCCCAGGCAGCTGTGACAGCCTGTCCTCTCTGACCGCTGCGGGGACGGAGGCCAAGGGGGCCTGGGCCGGGGAGGCAGCCGCCCGGAGGACTGGCTGGTGGGAGGCCCAGCCAACGCACCTCCCAGTGCCGCAGCCCGCCGAGGGCCGGGCCACCCAGCTGGACGCCCAAGGTAAGCTGCCGCCTCCTCCGCCTTCTCCGCGGCAGTGCCAGCAGCCAGGTCATCAGAAAAGTCTGAGAAATGGCCACTCCCAGCTCCTCATGTAAAGAGGTAAGAGCGCCCGGGGCCCAGCGGAGAGACAGGCGTGTGAACATTTCATTGGTGTCCCGTTAGCCACCCCGGTGACGTCTCAGGAAAACGTCTCACTCAGAAACAAGCGAGGCCCCACTGCTGGGAACACCCCAAAGCAGCCAGGGGGACCGACTTGACCTTCCGGGTCATGAACTCAAACCTGCTCAACAGGGGCCCAGGCCAAGCCACTGAGCTGAGGCCCCCCCTGATGCCCCAAGCCGGGCTCCCCCCGCCCACCCCTCCGGCCTGTCAAAGAGGACCGCCACCCATGAGGGGACCCTGTGATCTGGCCATCAGAGCTGCTCACCTCAGTCACAGGCAGGACCGGGGAGGCGGGGCAGGGACTCAGAGAGACAAGGGGCGTGTCCTCAGCTGTCACTGTGCAAGTCGCTGTCACATTCACCTGCTTGACAAACATGTACAGGCACCCCGTGTGCGCCAGGCGCCCTGTGTGCGCCAGGAACGAGCTGGACGCTGGGCACAGGGCAGGGAGCAGCGGGCAGCAAAGGAAGCGGAGAGGAATGATGGACTTCCCAGTACATACTCTGGCAGTCCCGCTGTACCCAATCTCCAGGTGAAAACGCTGGGGGAAAAGCTCGGCCACAGACTCAGAACCCCCCCCCACACACACACACACACACACACACACACACCTGCGGATCACCCCACCCGCTCCGCTCACATCCACGTTGCAACTGACGGGCTCCAACCTCCCCAGCGCCTTGGCCTACCACCTCTGCACCGTCTCCCACCGCAGGCCTCTGCGGAGCCGCCCCTCCGCTGTCAGGTGGCCGCGGGTCTGTCTAGGCCCACTTCTGAGTGGAGACCCTTCACTGAGGACTGCGCCCACAGCGCCTGGGCCTCCTCCGGCCCCACCCCGCAGGGCCAGCACTCAGGGCGGGTGGGCACGCTCGGGTGACAGGGCCATTCTGCCTGGGAAGCACGTCTGTCGGTTTCGTGCACAGTGCCGGGGGCAGGGAGGGGCACTGGCCTTGCCCTGCATCGTGACTAACCCGGACAGTCTCTACCCAAACGTGGACCATCAGCGACTGCTTCACGTGCCGGCCCTCCCCTGGCCATCCGACAGCTCACTCGGGTGACGGGGCAGGAACCCCGAACTTTCCGAGAGGAGCCGTGGCCGTCCGCCTGCCTAACCTGCCTCCACTGGAGAAACGGGAGGGATTAGGGTACAAAGTGACCAGGCTGCTCGCGGTTGTTACTGTACTTGACCGTGTTATGCTTTGATTTGGTGCCTTTTCATTAAATTTAAATGGATCCAGCAGTTCCAGCAATGATTTCTCAATTCTCATGAGATTCTGAAGATGCGGGAACCTGGCGGAATTCACATTGTACACTCACCTGTCAGTAACAACTGCTGGGGAAGCCGCCCACGGGCGGGCGCCCCACGGGACCTGTCCCGCCCCCGCCCCCAGCAGCGCAGGGAGGCCAAGCAGGCCTTCAGGTGGCTGTGGGGCGGTCTCACCTCCCCACACCCAGGGCCCTGTGAACAGGATGTTATCAAAGTTAATCAAAGTGTGTTGTTATTTATTTACACAAATACTATTTCTTTTATATATTTTATTGATTTTCATGAGGGAGAGAGAAAACATCAATGTTGAGAGTCATTGGTTGGCTGCCTCCTGCACACCCCACTAGGGATGGAACCCACAACCCGGGCCTGTGTCCTGACCAAGAATTGAACTGTGACCTCCTGGTTCATAGGTGACGCTCAACCGCTGAGCCACGGGCTCAAAGTGTATTTTTAAAAATTGTGTTTACTTTCCAACTCTCCACCCAAGGAAATAAAATGAGCTCGGACCATGGTTCCAACTATCACCTCCGACTGCCAGGCCGGAAGGGGACAGGCCCCTGCCCTGGGGCCGGGACCGATGGGGCGCATCCGAGGTGAGCAAGCTGCCAAGCCATCGGCACAAAACCTGTCCTGGGAAGAGCGCTCGGCCCTCACTTCCAACACCGAGCCCCGGGGAGCACCTGCGGTGGCAGTGCCGGTGCTGTGCCAGGAGCGGATGAGCGATGGCAGCGCTGGGGAGAGTGAGACAGAGGCCTGGCGCCAGCCTGTCCCCAGAGAGCTGGGCATCATTTGACTCTAGGTGCTGGGGCCCTGCACGGCCCCAGGCCAGGGCTGCGCTGGTGGCCGGACAGTAAGAGCCCCTTCCTCCGACACAGCCCGGGGACAGGGGACACACTGACAAGGTGACAGGGCAGCAGGCATATGAGAGGCCTGGAGAAACCCCGCAGGGGAGGTGGGGTGCCTTCAGGGAGGGCGGTGAGGAAGCTGGGGGGGGGGGGCGGGGGGGAGGAGGAGGGGGAGAGCAGGGAGAGAAGGTTCTGAGCAGAACCAAGGGGACAAGACACGGTGAGAACCGTCTGGGTCCCGGGCAGGACAGCAGGGCACAGGCATGGAGGACGGGGACGCTGAGCCTGGGGTCCAGGGACTCTGAGTGTCCTGAGTGCGCAGGCTCTGAGCCAGGGGTGAGGCCCGCTGGCCCTGGGCAGGGGCACAGCAGAAGGCTCGCCAGGGGCTCTCTCTCAGAAGCCAGGGCCCCAGGGTCCAGCTGGATGGCTCTGGCCCGGGGGATGGCACCCATCATGCCCATCGGGCTGGCCGGGTACCCGTGCTCATCTCGGTCACCGATGTCTCGCCGAGAGGCTGTCCTGGGGGAACGGTGCGCTCGCTGGGGGAGGAGCACTGGGGCCTCCTGAGGCGCCGCTGCTGAAGGTCACGGGCGGAGTTGGCCGGAGCTGCCCTGAGCCCGCCTGGCTGGGACAAGTCCCCGCGCCAAATGGCAGCACCTCGCTGTCCTTCCGAGTCTCTGCCCCCAGACGTGTGGGAGCTGGGGCTGAGGCTGCAGGTGCCGCCCTCCCTCCCTTCCTCCCTCCCTCCCCTGGCAGCCTGAGCGCCTGAGGGCGGGGCTGTGTCCCTGCCGTCCCAGGGCCCAGCTGTCTGGCGACTCAGCAAACAGCGAGGTGACAAGCCCGGCTCCAGGACACCCGCCTCCTGCCCCGCCAGCTCAAGGGCAGAGGGAAGCACACGCCGGTTTCCATGAGGCAAAGCAGCTGAGTTAGGTCAGACAAGTCCCGCCATTTAAACACCGAGGCGGAGCAGTGCCGTCTGCAGTGGAGACAGACCCTGCCCTGAGCCCCGGACCCTCCGGCCACAGGGAGGCCGTCCGGGCGCTCCCGCTGGCCGCCCGAGTGGCCCAGGCAAGAGGCTAACGCCTCACTGATTTACCAGAACCCGCCCGGCCCCAGGCAACCATCACTGAGTGGAAACATCCACACCGCACCTCCCTCTCCCTTCGGGGAAGGCTGTGGCACCGAGTGAGGGGGAGGGAAATTAAATCAAACGCACATTTAAATAACAGCCGCAGCGGGGAGGGAGGGGATTTCTGAGCCAACTTCCCAATCACTCCGAGGCGAGGTGCTGGGGAAACAATCTCCTGCCTGCTGCTGCTTAAACAGTAATTATCAAAGCAGCAATTAAACACGCCCAGCCTGCCGGTCCCTGGCTGTCCCCGCCCTGCCCGCGGCCCTGCCACCCCGCACTGTCCGGGGCAGGGCGGCTCCATGTGCCACCCGGTCAGGCCCGAGTGGGCGGGCGGCTCCCCACAGGAGGCTCTCCTGCCACTTCCGATTAGCATTCAGCCCAAACCCGGGCCGGACTGGCATCAAGCCGCGGCCTCTGTCAGCACCGCACCCCCTCCCCCGCAAACCTCCCCAGGAGGACCGCCCTGGACCCAAACCCGGGCCAGACTGGCATCAAGCCGCCGCCTCTGTCAGCACCGCACCCCCTCCCCCCCCAAACCTCCCCAGGAGGAGGACCGCCCTGGATCGGATCGCCAGGCCCGTTTCCACACAACACGAAAGAGGAGCCCCTCTTCTTAGCATCCGGATCAGAGTGGTCCCTCCTGGCTCGTCAGGAGGGGTCGAGGGCGATCGGGGGAACCACCCAGGCCTGAACCGTGCATGAGCACGTCCATGTGGGTCTTTTCAGTAAAATCCTGAGCTGTCTGCCATCTGCAGGGCAGGGCCGGCTGTAGGTGTCCATCTAAGGCCATTGTATATGGGCGCCTGGGCATTCTCGGGGTTCTATCCAAGGGCGTCCTGGGAGGCACCCCTGCAGGTACTGACGGACAACAAAGGCTGTATGTGGATTTCTGACTGCGGGGGAGGGGAGGCGCCCTAACCCCTGTGTTGCTCAAGGTCAATGCACTTCCGTTTCCTAGACCCACCCGTTGGTTTGTGTCAGCAGCTCGTTCTTTTTATTGCTCGGTAGCATTCCATTGGGATCGTTTATCCGTTTCTCAGATGATGGATCGTTGGGCCACTTCCACTCGGGGCCGCTATATAAACAGTGTGTGCAGGTTCTTTTGTGACATATATTTTTATTTCTCTACGGCTAATACTTAACAGAGTGGACTTGCTGGATCAGATCACAGACGTTCAACTTCACAAAAATGGCCACACAAGTCTCCACAGAAGTTATACCACCCAATGCACCTACCCGTCGCCCCCCAATCTCACCGGTGTTAGATGTTGGTGGGTTTTCATGTTAGCCATTCCAATGGACGCAACTCCAGTGGTTGTAACTACTTCCTTGATGAGTGAGGTCAAGCATCCTTCCACATTCATTGGCATTCCCAGATCTTCTTTGTGAAGCACTCTTAAAAGTGTCTACACATTCTAACAAATATACACAGTTGTGTACTCACAACAATCACCAAAATACAGAGCATTTCTATTACCCCAAGAAGTGCCCTTGTGCCCTCCCCTCGTTAATTCACCTCCGCCTTCCATCCTCCAGCAACCACTGACCTCTTTCTTGCTTTCCCGGAGGGTCAGGCAGGGGTACCTGGAGCCTGGATCCTTTTCACTGAGCGTAACGCACGGTGAGATGCAGTCACCCCATTTTCTTTTTACTGCTCGGTATTCCCGTGGAGCTGCCGATTCCTTCACAGCTGACTGACAGCTGCGTTTTCAGCTTTCGGAAATCCTGAGGCAAGCCCTGTAGTCACTGACGTCTGAGCTTCTGAAGGACCACCCTCCTCACGCCTCTCAGCGGTTGCCGGGTCACACTACAGAGCAGATCTGAGAGTTTTCTGAGGACCAGGTTTATAAGAAGCTGTCCAACTTCTTCCCGAAATGGATGCCGCATCCCCGCCAGCACAGAGAGCGGGTGCCATCAGGGTTCTGTCGATCTTGTTTTGACGACTTGCTAACATAGAGGTGTGTGCTGGCATCTCATTGTGATTCTGACTTTCATCTCCCTGGTAACTAATATGGCTAAACATCTCCCATGTGCTTAGTTGCCATCGGTATATCTTCACGTGTCTATTCCAGATCTCGTGCCCGTCTTTAAAGCAGGCTGCTTGTATGGGATTAAGTTTTAAGAGTTCTCCATATATCCTGCACACAAGTCCCCTCTTAGACATACGTTTTGCAAATGTTCCCTCCCACACTGTGGCTTGTCTTTTCGGAGTCTTAACAGTACCCTTGGAAGAAGAGAAATTTTACATTTTAATGAAGTCTGAAATCCTTCTCTCTCTTACGGACTGTGCTTTTGGTGTCTAAGAAATCTTTGTTTATTCCAAGGCCATGAAAACATTCTCCTGTGATTTCTAGAAGCTTCACAGTTTTGAATCTAAACTTAGATATCTGCATGGTCCATTCCTAGCTAATTTTTGTATGCGGTGCAGGTTGAGGTGCATGGGTTCTTGCATAGGATAACCAATTTTTCTTGCTACCTAACTATTCCACTAGGGCCGTGGTCGACAAACTGCGGCTCATGAGCCACATGCGGCTCTTAGGCCCCTTGAGTGTGGCTCTTCCACAAAATACACGGCCTGGGTGAGTCTATTTTGAAGAAGTGGCATTAGAGGTTTAAAAAATATGGCTCCCCAAAGAAATTTCAACCGTTGTACTGTTGATATTTGGCTCCGCTGACTAATGAGTTTGCCCACCACTGGCCTAGGGCTTGCTGAGAAGACCCCCTTTCTCCAATGAACCGCCTTGGCACCTTTGTCAAAATCCACTGACCATCCACATGTGGGTCTCTTTCTGGACTCTATTCTGACCCCTTGACCTGTGTCGATCTTTTCACAATTCCACACAGTCTTGATGATTGTAGCTTTAGAGGAAGCCTTCAAAATCAGACAATGCCATTGTCTGTTGTTGGGAACAGTTATAGGGTTAAGCCTCGGACTGGCCTGCTGGCAAAGTCACAAGTCCCAGCTTGGAGGGCACAGCCCTCTAAGCATAACTAAGCTTGATCTTGTGACTGCTACCCAGATCTTTCCTGGGTAGCTAGTGGGCTGTGGGAGGGGCAGCAAGGGCTGCCAAAACAAGTGAAACTCACAAGAACATGGTAACTATGGTGACCACTACCTTGCTTGTCCCTGACTATAGATAAAGCCTCAGCTTGGCAATCTGGATCTGTTCTGTGGCCTCAGCCAGGCCCAGGATATCCACCTGGACCCAACCTTTCTCTTTGTCTATCACTTCTCCATCCTTCATCGCCCCTGCTCAGGCTAGCCAAACCCTTGGCTGTGCTGGCGCAACACAGTCTGTAGAGCTTTGTTCTTTTTCAAATTTAATTTGGTTTGCCCTAGTCGGTTTGGCTCAGTGGATAGAGCATCGGCCTGCAGCCCAAAGGGTCCCAGGTTCAATTCCAGTCAAAGGGCATGTACCTTGGTTGCAGGCTCCTCCCGGCTTGGGCCCTGGTCAGGGCACACGCAGGAGGCAACCAATAGATGTGTTTCTCTCACATCCATGTTTCTTTCTGTCCTTCCCTCTCTTCCACTCCCTAAAACTCAATGGAAAATACCCTCGGGTGAGGATTACCAAACAAAATAAAATTGATTTGGTTTTTCTAGGTCCTTTGCATGTCCTTATAAAGCTCATAATCAGCTTGACTACGTTTTGACTAGGATAGCACTGAATTAGTGAATCAAATTAGGAAGATAAACATCTTAACATCAACTCTCTCAATGTTGGACTTCATTTCTGGCAGCAATGTGTTGTACTTTTCAGTGTGTAAGTCTTACACAGATTTACTCAGTTTGATCCGAAGGTAGTTGATGTTTTTGAAGCTACTGCAAATGGCACCGACATTTTAATGTCATCTTTTTTTACTCCTTTTTAGAAAAACAACTGACCGTGTGTCTCGGAGCCTGGTTGAAGCCACTTGTTCAGGTGGCATGTGTGTGTAAGTCCCCCAAAGACTTCATAATCATGTTGTCGGCAAATAACAGTTAGTTCGATTCTGAATTTCATTTGTCTGAGACTCCAAAAGCTAGGCGCTCTGCAATGACTGCAGTGTCGGAAATTTCAGGAGAGAAAAGGCACGGAGAGAATCGCTTTGATGGCACAAGTGGACACAGTGACATCTTGAGCTTGGAGGTGTGGATCCTCTTCCTGTTGGATGGACAGTTCCAGGGGTGACGGGAGCTGCCAGACGGCGTGGCATCGGTGCCATCGTCGGGGGTCTGGTGGCTGTGATGACAGACAGTTTCTGAGTTCTCCACGATGCATCAGTTGGTTCTGGGGTGCTGAGCCTCTAATATCCGGGTATGTGCCCTAAGCTTCCGGTCTGGGCCTGGGAAACTGCCTTTGGGTCTCACACGTACTTTCCAAATAACTCCGATTTCACCCGTGGGCTGTGCAGAGGGCACTGACAGTCCAACAATGACACACATAGCAGCGTGTGGAATGCGAAAACCAAAGACGCTGTTTAGCAGGCGTCAGCGCCACATGTATGGCTCAGTGAGTGAGTGCACGGAACAGGGAGCAGCCCGACGCTGAGAGACTTGACAAGGGCCAAGACTTCGTGTGTATTCCTGCCCCCTCTGCCTCGCCCCCATCCTGCCCCCTCCGGAACCTGACCGGTCCTCAGTCACATCACGGTATCGCCTAGGATCTGTGGAAGCTAATTACTGCCTCCATCACCAAAGTCAGGTAATTATTTATCATGCCAGCGTGTTCCGCCCAGTGGTCTCAGGCATGACTTTTTTCATGAGAAGGCGGTAAAACTGCAGGGTTGGGCAAAGGTAGGGGTGAGTATGTGCAACACAGCTTATCCTCATCTTATTCATCCCTGTATTATTTCCCATACGATTGTAAACCTACCCTGGCCCCACCCTGTACCCGTGTGCGTGCGTGTGTCTATGTAAGTTCTTAACGGGAAAGTAACTGCAGAGCCCTCCACTCCGTTCTATCAAACGCAAGGCAAGTGATTGCTGAGCTCCCCATTATGCTCGGCCTTAAATCACGCTGTTGGGCTGGCTGTATATCCAGCCCTACGGGGACTTGTGCAAAGGCATATATTTGGCAAGCTTTCAAGCCACGGCTACAAAACATGTGCTGAAGAAAATGATTCAAAATATTAAGAAAGCAGTCATTTATTTCAGGACACCCGCTCACGTGAGACAATAAGCTGCTTCCCAGAATAGGCGCCATCCATCAGGACACCAGCGCGTGCCGGCACCGCCGGCGGGGCTGCCTCCAGCCGTCACACGCCGTGACGGCCATTCATCACCCGCAGCACGTCCGGGGGACAGCACAGCCTGGCACACCTGCAGGATGGCACAGCCCGCACCCAAGAGGCACCCGGAGCCCTATGGGCCTCGCTCCACATCCCCGTGGAGGGATGGGAGTGAGGAGCATCCTAGGGCTGGTCTGCACCACCCATTTCTCTGTCCAAACAGAGCCAACCAGGGCTCTGGCCCTAACCGGTTTGGCTCAGTGGATAGAGCGTCAGCCTGGCCTTCGGACTGAAAGGTCCCAGGTTCGATTCCGATCAAGGGAATGTACCTTGGTTGCGGGCACATCCCCGGTAAGTGGTGTGCAGGAGGCTGCAGATCGATATTTCTCTCTCATCAATGTTTCTAACTCACTATCTCTCTCCCTTGTCTGTAAAAAAAAAAAAAAAAGAAAGAAAAAAACCACCAGGGCTCCGGGTCAGCAGGTCCCTGTCCGGTTCGCTCTGTGCGGAGAGGTCCTGCCAGGAGGCAGGAGACGGGCCGGCGGAGGCAAAGGGGATTCAGTCCCTCCAGAGCGGCCCCTGGACACCCTGTCCCCCCGAGGGCACCACAGGCCACGTCCACCCAGCACTGTCCCTGGCACTGGCCCCGGCTCTCACGGCCATGAGCTTCCCCTCATCTGCTGAAACGGGGGTTGCAGCCTCTCCTCCCATCACCGAGGAAGGGGCACAGGTGGATGGGAAAGTACACTAACAGCGGGCTCCTCTCCATCAGACACCCCGACATATAATATCTCCATCACCGTTAAGAAGAATTACACGAGCCAACCGCCCGGAAGGACTGTCAGCACAGGGTGTGGGTGAGCTAGTGGCCTCACCCTCATTAGCTTTAACAGATGGCCGTGCCCCGCACAGGGCCGGGCTGTAGACAGGAGTCCATGCAGGGAAGGGGGGTGTCCAGGCAGAGCCCCGAGGGTGGACCTCGCACCTGGGGTGCAGAAGGCAGAATCCAGACTCTTCTGAGCTTCCGGCTTGAAATGCAGCCCTCGGCCTCATTTTCACAAACTCTCTTCCACGCTGTCTGCCAACCTGAACTCCAGCCTCACCTTTCATAGCAGAGAAGCCGCGCCCTCCAACGGAAAGGCTGGTCCCAGGGTTCACACTCTGCTCGGCTTCAGAAGGGAAGGTGAGTCAGGCTCCTGCTCTAAGCTGCCCAAGCTAGACACCTCCTGGGACCTCGGGTCCCGATTGAAAGGCCTGTGTCCTGGCTTCCCACGGCCCTTGGCACAAAGCAGCTGCTCACGGAACACTCCCAGCTTCGTTACAGGCTGTTTTAAACCGGTGTTTTCCTGCCCTGAGTTTGCCACCATTTAAGATGTTTGCTAGTTAGCAGTAATTATGGAAGTGCAGCAGCCATGTCTATTTTTAAAAGGGAACCCCATTTAGCCTTCGTACATCCTTGCAAGGTTTAAAATAGCTGGTCCGGTGATGTTTTCACTTAATTCAAACCGCCTGTGTGGATTTAAATACAGGTTCAGCAGAAAGCAGAGCAAGACAAACATTTACTTTCTATTAAACATCTAAACCGGGAGATTAAACCTACTTTGCATTTAACGGAAGCAGCCTGCGCACCTCCCGGAGCAGGCCGATGTTTAAGAGGCAATCAATTTAGAAAGACAGCGACGGATTGCTTTAAACTCTTCAAAAAGGGGAAAATACTTTGGAGCCCATCTTTTCATTATAGAATCTTCCAAAGAAGCCACGGAGCCTTTCTTCCTTCCAAACCTAAGGCTTTCCAAAGGCCGCTCCTGCCCCTAATTCCACATGAAATATTCAGCTCGGCATAATTAGATTGCAGCCCGCGCCATCCTGTTGGATTTTATGAGGCTCACAGAAATAGGGGGTGGCATCATGTCTGCAACACACTTCCCAGCAGCTTGGCATTCACAGCGAGTGCGTGGTCCTCAGACTGAACTGGAAACGCAGGACCTACCCCGGAGGCCAGTGCCGGCCAGGACAGACAGGACAGACAGGACAGACAGGACAGACAGGACTGGAAAGCAGCTCGCCCTGCGTCACCCCCAGGCCGTGGGCACACACCTGCCGAACGCTCCGCTTCCCTAACAGTGCTGGCACCACTGTGCACAGATCTCAATTTTCAACATGCAGAACTGGCTCCTGCTTCATTTCTCAACGTGAGTCTGTCTGGTGAGTAAATAAAGCAGAAAGGGAAGGCAGGCAGGTAAAATGGACCCATGGCTGGAAGAAATGTGCTGCCTCGCTGAGTAAATATTTGGCTGGCTGGGTCATTTGATTTGCAGGCAGTGGGCTGGATGTTTTTGGTCTTGATTGTAAATTATACAACTCAAATCCTCACGTGTCCCAGTCGGAGTCAGGAAACGACAAATGCACACAAACACCTCCTCCCAGAGGAGCCTGGGTCACAGTGCTCCAACACGCAAGGCCAGGGGAGGGGAAGAGCCACGCGGCACCCACAGCCAAGGCCACGAGCCCCAGCGAATCCCACTTCCTGGGGGTGAGTCCCAGGGGTGCCAGGGGGCGCATCTAGCACCACACGCGACTCCCCTGTGACGCCGCACCTCCGTCTGAGTTCTGCACGCACCAGCAGGCGCTCCCGAGAATGGTCCCCGGCCCCTCAGCCAGCCGCCGCCTGCTGTGTGGCCTCCTCCAGCACCCAACCTGCCGAGGGACCCACAGCACAGCTTCCGTGCGAACTGCGGGGGAGCAGCAGCCGGCCCTGCTCCGGGCACAGGCCACCGCGAACCCGCAGGCGCCAGGCTAGAGCCAGGCAGGCGCTCGGATGCTGTCAGCTTAAAAAACAGAAAAGATGGCTCTTTAATGAGACAGTTAGAACTTCAAAGGGTTGGAAATACCTTACTTCTTACACTTGACTTTGGCTTTGTAGATTCGTCTAAGCTATTGATTTTTTAAAACACACACACACACACACACACACACACACACACACAAAAACCCTCCAAACTCAGCAAAAGTGGTCAGTGCGACTTAACAGCCCAAGAGCAGCTGGCACTCTGGTTTCAGGAAGGACAAGAGAGGCCGCCAGGCATGGACACCCCGAAACAAAGCCAGCATGGCCACGGCCAACGCCTCCGCCACGGAAGAGTACCCCCATCCCCACCCCAGCCCCCGCCATCCTCGCGCGAACATTTTCCGACGCTCACTTCTACTCCTGGCGGGACGGAAATGTTTAAACAAGACGCTCTGCTCCCTTTCAAGAACCGGGCCCATTTATCACGTTTTCAAACTACATCATCTCCTCAGCCGAGTGTCTCTCTCCGTGGCTCTCGTAAAAGACACCGTGCCCGTGTCTCGAATGTCAAGGTTTCTCTGCAGCACAAGGTGCAGCCCCGGGTTCCCAAAGAGGACGCGGCCTCAGAGGCTGCAGTGGTGCCGGGCCTGTGGGCGCGCAGGCGGCACAGACCCTGGTGGGCGGCACAGACAGTGAGGTTACACCAGCCTGGTGATGCTGAACAAAACATGTAAGCTGGCAATTAGGTATCAGAGCACTGTTATGCCTGTTAAAAGCCTGAGTGTGATCACCGGGGTAGGACTTGGCCAGTTTAAAAAGGGGGAAGCAACATTTTCAAAGTCACATCATTGCAGGAGGTGCTGGGAAGCAAGGCCGGGGCTCAGCCGCTCGGCAGAACGGCTCCGTGAACTTGGGCTCTGAGTCTCCAATGTGGCCTCCCTTAGTTCCGCGACACATGCAGGGAGTGACGGCTCTCCCTGCCTAGACTTTTATTTAGTTACTAGAGGCCCAGTGCACAAAATTCATGCATGGAGGGGGGGGGGGGTCCCAGCCCGGCCTGACCCTCTCTCAATCGGGGACCACTGGTTCCTAACTGCTTGCCTGCCTGCCTATTTGCCCCTAACCACTCTGCCTGCCTGCCTGATAGCCCCTAACCACCTCTGCCTTGGTCCCTGGATACCAGGCCTCCCTCCTCTGACCAGCCACAGGCACCAAAGACCTGGCTTCCTTCCCTCCCTCCAGCCTGCCGCAGGCACCTGGCTTCGCCTGGGCCCCGCTTTGTCAGGAAAGACGTCCAGAATGACGTCCGGACTATTTGATCTAATTAGGATATTACCCTCTTATTAGTATAGATTTCTTTTAAAAGCTTTACTGTTGCAAGTATTACATATGTCCCTTTTCCCCCACTAACTGCTTCTAGCCTGCCCCCTCCCCTTCATGGTTTTCAAATAAAACAAATGGGATGTTCCTGAGAAATCATTTTCTTAAACTAGAGGAGTAACACAATGAGAGTTGCTATACTTTTTGTTTCTATAATAACAATTAATAATTCTCTAAGTATTAAAACTAACCAGTGGGCCTCTCACTGGGAAGCCCCGTTCATTTCTTTTTCATCTCCGAGTGTAAGGAATGTTTAGGATCTTGGGGGCAGCGGGACGCATGTGCTTCTGCCTGACTTAGGTTGAGAGGCGCAAGGAGTGGCCGTGACACCGCAGACATGCTGAGACCTGACACAAGCTGCCCACCGGCCTCTCCTTCGGGCCCACGCTCATTAGCGGCATAAACAGGGAAGTTGGTTAGGTGTGAAGATCCTGGAAAATCAAAGGTTATTCTAATGTCAAAAGGGCACGGCCATGGACCACGGTGAAGAGGGAGGATGGCTGGGAGCCAGTGCCACATCCATGGCAGAACCGAGGCACGGGGCAGCCATTTAGCCGCAGCACAGCTCGGTGCTAAGCTGGCACCGGAGCCAGCCTGGTCCCAGTTCACGGGGTTATGTAAGAAAAGTCACCGGGAAAACCACCGCTCAGCGAAACTCGCAGACACTAGGGGAGGGGGAACGGGAGCTCTGTACATCTTTGCAGCTTTGATGAAAAAATGAAATTATTCCAAAGTAATTATTTTTAAAGGTAAAGGTGGAGGAGCTTCTAGGAAGAGAAGGGAATCAGCACGTATTTGACAGCGCCCGCAGGTCACTGTGCTAAGACTTTTCCCGTGTCAGCTCCTTCCCACCTCACCCCGTCTCCTGCGGACCAGAAGCCGCAGCTCAGGCTCATGAGGGCAGAGGGCGCTCCCAGGCCGCCTGTCCAGGCAGGCGGGGGGATCCAGTGCTGGTCGGCCTGGCCCCACAGCCGAGGGACCCCCGCGGGAAAGGCGGAGCGGCCTTTAGACAGCCAGTCCACCTGCGAACGCTCCCACCACCAGCTCCCGCAGGGTGGGGCCGCTGCAGCTCCAGGAAGGCCGGGCGCTCCGGGGCCAGGGCGGAAGGAGGCGAGAAACTGAGAGACAGAGCATTCCAGATGGGCGTACACCAGCCACCCCGGCTTTCCAACCCCGCCAGAACCAGAGCTCCAGGAAGAGCCCACGCTGGGGCTGCTGTCCAGAAGGGCGGTCGGTGGGGGGCCGAGGGTCCCCCCCTCCGCCTGACATCCTGAGAGCCTCAGAGGGCACTAACCCACATCATCACTCCTGAAAAGCTTTCGTCACACATTTTAAGCTGCAAGAATGTTGAATGAAAACTAGACTTCAAATCCATGAAGTGTGTGATCTAACAGAGGCTTACACATCTGTTGGCCATACATGTCCACTGAACCCATAAAAGCCGTCAGTCACACATGCAGTGCCAGGGGTGGGAGGACTTGGGGGATGCGGTTTCCAAAAAACAGTAAGTTAACCAAATGTCCGGCTTTAAAAAGAAAACGAAGCGTTCCCATTTGCTCCTGCGCCTTTGACCGTCACGTAGAGAAACCTTCGCATCTTCTACGTGAGCACAGAGGGCACCGAGAAACATTCCCGCTGCTTCTGCGCTTTAAAGGCCTCTCTCCGGGGAAGTACAAGTGGACATCCACCGTAATAAAATCATCGCTCAGTTTATTATGCGTGATTAAGACATGACTGAATCCTTCGTACGACAATCCTCGGAAGAATGAGCGGCGAGCATTTGCTAGGGTTCGCCCCGCCACGGGCTGCTATTCTGAGCACATCACACTTACTACTCACAACGTCCCTCTGAGAGGCGGAAAATGCTATTTTGGTAAAAAGTTCAACCTTGCATTTCTGGAATGCAATCAAGATTTTTTTTTTTTTTACAGTTGTATCCCTCCACTGATGATTTATTTGTCCACAAAACTGTAAATGCAGATTTGTGAGTTCTGCCTCATTAACCACCTTCTGCAATTAGTTCTTCACCCCAGAATTCACACTTCTGATCCTTCCGTGGCGGGGAAGAGCACATGATCACAACAGTTCAGCAGTGAGTTTAATGAAAAATGTATTATGCCCTGAAAGATTTTTTTGCTTTCCCTTTGCTTCGTGGCGCATAAAAACCTGGTCTTTGCTTTTCACACTTTATTTACACGAAACTGAAACGTATCACTGAGTCCGTCAGAAACATTTCTTCTCTCTGGGAAAGAAAATTCAGGAGAGGCCGGGCCTTGGTTTCCTCTGGTTTGAGTTAATTCCTTCGGTGTGCAATGACTAAGCGAAGTCTGTACTGAAATGGACAAAATCTGACCAATAACATTTGCCACACCTGAAAAAGGTTTACAAGATTCATCACAAGTTCACACCACAAACAAACTCACCTTGAGAGAACAGCCTGCATCACAGAGTTTGCTTCTGGTTTTGCTCTTTATATTTAAAAGGAAAGAAAAAGCCCTCCTCAAAGGTTTTCAAGAACAGTATTGGCATCTGGCCTACCCCCCAGAGACTAAAGATGGCCTGCCTCTGACGTCTGGAAGGTAATATGGAACAAAAGTCCCGTTAGGGTTATCTAAGGAACTGCCTCCAACCTGTGCCTCTGGTAATGGCAATTTTGATCTAGGGGATATTTGGAGTTATTTAATTGATGCCTAATTTATTATTTTAAATGATTAAATGTTAAGAAATCTATTAAACACCTGCCTACCTCCTACCTATCTTGATTTCTCGATGTTTCTTTACCAACTAGTCAAGTCCTCCAGAGACATGGCCCGTGTTCCTCTCCACTCCCCCCGCCCCCAGCAGGAGCGGGGGTGCCGTCCCAGAGGGCACCTGCAGCTCAGCCCCCGAGCCCCGCTGTGCCCGGCAGCTCCAGGCACCCCGTGCAGGGCCGCCAGGCATTTCAATCTCAACCCAATGCTCACATTTCCCCAAATCTCACGGCCTTGTCATTGTTAACGTCACCTGTGAAAGGCAAATGGAAGGAAAACATTCAGGAAGGAGGCACTTCCGCCATCCGCTCCACAGCAGGATCGGACTTGACGCCGGCCGGGCACCATCCTCCTGGATACAAGGGTGACCGGGCAGAGGCCCTGCTCCTTGGAGCTTCCATTCTCGTGGGTGACACGTGTAACCAGCATGCAATCACGTCATCGCTTGGCTGGTGAGCACGCTTAGAGCCGAGAAGCTTGCGGAAGGGCCAGGGGGTGGCACCTGGGCACGGAGGCCTCATGTGCAGGTGGCGTGTGGACAGAGACCTCTCTCCCAGAGCCAGGCCAGGCCGTGGGATCTCCGTCACAATAACTCTGCAGGAAGCCAGAGCGGGTCACTTCAAGCTATTCATTCTTGGTAACATTCAGTTCAAATTAATTTCGGGTTGTGAGTACAATTAATTCACTAATAGAATCGTCTCGGAGCCAGTCTGAGCTGGCAGGATGGCAGTGCTACCCCACGAGTCCGCCAGCTTCTCTCACTGCCAGCCCTCCCGGCTCCAGCTCTGTGGCCCCTCTTCTTGCTGCGCCCGTGAGCAAGTGTGTGGGGAGAGCCTGAAATAAACAAGTGTAAAATGGGTCAAGACCATCGCTTCTATTTCTGTTTTAACGGAAGAAAATGTGCCCCATTTCCAGAGGCTCAGAGAAGAGAAATCTGGATAAAGGCAAACTGAAGGACACATTAAACTGAAGTGCACATTAAACATATGTACATGCATATACATGCCCCATACGCTACGACACGTCTACCCACGTATCTGACTTCTTCCTGCACGAACTCCAAATGGGATTTTTTCTAATCGGCTTTTTTGCAATCATTACAAAGTTATTACAGCATAATTTTATTGGGTTGTACGTTGCATCTTTATAAGGCCACAAAACTTTTTAAAGGATCAAATTAAAAATTAAAGATTCAAAGATGATCGAGGTGAAGGTTCAATGAACGCTAATTTTACAGTAATTTTTACTGGCTCATTCAGAAAATTATTTAAGTTTTGGTTTGGTTTTTTTAACAGTGCCGCCGGGAGCGGGCACAGGGGGCTCTCTGACTCAGATGCGCATGTGCCGAACAGCAACCCCTGCTCAAGGCTGCGCAGCACACGGGACTGGGGTGGACGGCTCCCACTTCATCCCCAGCGCGTCCCGGCGGCACTTCCTGGACCAGCTTCCCGGGCTGGGAAAATACAGGATTTAAAGGGAAACTGCACGAGGAAAGGGACCAGCATTCCCCCATGGTCTACGGTGCCAGCACGCTACAGGTGACTCCACAGCAGCGCAGAACGACCTTAAGGCCCGCTGGGAGGGAGCCTGAGAAGACAGGCCCTTCCTAACCCCCCTTGGCACCTTCCCCTCCACACCCCCCCCCCCCCCGAGGTACTCCTGGAGGAAGAGCCACAAGGGGATGATTTGGTGCTGATGAGTCTTACAGGGCGAGTTGGGAGCATGTTGGGAGGGATGCCCCGTTTGGGACGGACTTCTACCCTCAAAATGGCTGACTCTCAGCATCGCCACTGAACTGCAGTGGGTCAGCTCGGTGACAGAACCACCGTCCTCGGGCATGTGTGCCCGGTGCTCAGTGCCAGGCTCCCCGCCCATGAGCTAGAAGATGGCAACACAAGGACGCACCGGAGGAGAAGGGGGCTACTCGCAAGGCGAGTCCTGTCCTGACTTGTGTGACCCACTTCCCTAGGGGCTACGCAATGCATGGAGCAGTTCAGTAAGACACCGAACAACAAACAAGGTTTCAAGGTGACAGATGTAAATTACATTTTTTACATAAAATGCGATCATCTCTGCGGAATCGGCAGCTTCTGACTGGTTTTCCATTAATCTCTGCACATTTGCTCTCTGCCACCAAAATTTTAAGACCTGTATAAACAAAAACAATATTCATTCTCTTCCCCCAGACAGTTATTAAGCTTACGATTTTGGCTGGAAGGTCCATTAGCCTTCCCTCATCTGTGCCATTTTCCCCATCCGCCCGCCCCATCCAGGCCCCGCAGCCACGAACAGACGCCGGGCTGGGCTCCCGGGAAACGGGAGAGGTGAGGCCCCGCACCAGCTCCGAGGAGCGCCCAGCGGAGTGGACCAGAGGCCCAGAAAGATGAGGTGCAGTGTGCAGGCAAGGCCTCCGCGGTCAGGAAAGCAGTGTGCGTGTGAGAGTGAACCAGCAGGACAGGCTGTGCAGAGGCTGAGAAATGAGCCCTCCGCCTGCCAGGCCGCCTGCCAGGCAGAGCAGAGCAGAGCTGCGGAGGAGGAGCGGAGAGGACAGAGTGTGCGAAAGGTGAGAACTGAGCGCCTGCTTCCGGGTGGGAGGCAGGGAGGCTGGTGGTTGTGTCTGACCATGATGGCCTTGGGGCTGGTGTTTCTCTACCTTCACCTACAACTACATCCGGGGATGGGGCTTCAGGCTAATGAGTGCTAATTCACAGACACAGGGTAAAGGCAATCCAGAGACAACACGAGAGAGTAGGCTACATCCAGTTGTGTCCCCTGAGGACGGGGCAGGGCTGGCCCACGGCAGTCACACACCTGTCTGTCTTGGTGAAGGCTGTCTGGCCATGCTGGTTAAAGCTGAAGTTCCAGCAGTAAATGCTGAAGGAATAAATTACAAGCTTAAATGTTGTAACACTTTGGCTTTTTTGAGGCAAAAACTACAAGGAAGAGACGCCAGTGACCCAGGTCTCAACGAGAGACACTGAGCGAATGTCGCCGCGCTTACCGCCCTGTCCCCCGGCCACGCCGACCTTCCCTTCCGCAGAAGCTGGGACTGTGCAGGCACCAAATGAAGTGATTATGTCCACAATGCTTCTGAAAGGCCAATACCCCGGCTCTTTTACATAATGTCTTATAATTTACAAGTGGCAACATAAAATAGCTCTTCTTGTGCTGGGATACATTATGATGTCATGAAGATTTATGTGAGAAGGAGTGACTTTATAAGCAAAACGCCGCTCGGTGGGGAGAAAAGCCTCCAAACAAATTGCAATAAAGCCATTAATGCTCTTTTAATTTCTTGCTTAATTTCCAGTGTTTGGTATTCACACTCTTCCCCATCAGATGGAAACACTTTAATTAGAATAAAGAGAGTTTAGGAAAACTTGTGTCGTGAGTGAGCTTTCCCTATGACTAAGTGGTGTTTACGAGCCTCTGGCAGGTGGATCAAGGGTGCGGGAAGGACATCTATTTAAACGTGCCCAGCCAGTAGCTCCCGGGGGAGACCAGTCTGGACGCTGACCACACAGACTGCCCAGGCCTCACGCCTGTGACATTGGCTCATTCCTCCGCCCACGCGGAAGTCAGCCAAGAGCATGAGGCTCACAGGCGCGTGGCTGAGTGGGCTCTTCCTAAACACGGGACGGGCAGGGTTTGGGGCCATTTCTTGGTTCATCTTAACACAGCAGGAAGCACACAAAGGGAACTTGATAAAGGTACTCACGGGGGCGGGTCCTTCCCTCTTCCCGGGGCTCTGCTCCCCCTCCCAAACCGGCTCCTCCTCCTGAGGACAAGCTTTGTAAAAACAGCGATCTGACCCAGCATCGGTTTTCACTAACCTTTAAAGACACGATGGGGATCAAATAGATCCTTTCTCTGCCTGGCCCAGGGTGGCCATGCCAGCCTCTCAACCCTGGAGGGCAGGCGGTCTGTGTGCGGTGTCTGTCTGACAGCCTCAGAGCTACCGTGTGGGCCTGTGCCGGACTCACCCCCCAGCACTGCTGAGCTGGTACCAGGCCGAGAAGGCGAGGCGTGTGCCGAATAAAGGCGGGGCCTAAGGCATGGCGGGGAACGCAGGAGCCTGAGGGCGCTTTCCCGGAGGGAGCTCAGCGCTGCGGGAGGTGCTCACCCTGAGCCGGTGTTTTCATCGGTGATTCAATGAACGGACTCCTGGAGACAAGCGAAACCCCAAGGGGAAAGGTGCCATTTTGGGGAGATCCTGTCAGAACTATGGCCTTTGTCCTGAAATCTCACTCTGGCTCAGAAATCTTGCCCAAACCCATGATTCCAACGAGGTGCGCTCTAATGAGGCGAGCCCCTGGCAGATGCTTGGAGAAGCAGAGGAAGTCCTGCGTGGCGGGCAGAGGCACAGAGTGCCCATGAGGCCCCGGCCCCTGTGAGCCATCCCTCCTGCCTCCATGCCCGGTCCTCTCAGCAGGAGGCTCAGTGCTTTCAGATCCACAGAGAAAACCTTTATAACCTTGGCCTCTCTGATCCTTGACCCTCTCCCCTCCGACGACCTTGGACTCACCTCCACCGTCACCCAAAGCCCGAGAGCCATGGCTGTGAGCATTGGAAATGTGTCTGGTGCGAAGTAAGACGTGTGAGACCCACATTGGAGCTCAAGGCTCTGTGCAAAATAAATGTAAAATACCCAGTAATTTCGTATCGATTACACGTCCACACACTTTAGATATATTGGGCTAGATAAAATATATTATTAAATTAACTCGGTTTGCTTCTTTATGCTTTCTTAAAGCATGGCTACTAGGACAGTAACAGCTGCACCTGTGGCCCAGACTGATTCTGCTGGACAGCACTGCCCTCGCCTCGCCTGCTCTTCATCAGAACAAACTCAAGCCCCACTGCCTCCCGAGAGCAGCGCCCAGGCACCACGCCCCTTCCTGCCCTCCTTCCGGGCTTGGTCCTCGAACATCACCAATGTCACCAATGACCTCCGGGCTGCCAGATCCGAGGTGAGTTCTCAGTCTGGCTCTTAGTGACCTTGAGCCACATCTGACACCCACCCTCCAGGCCCCGTCTCTGCTGTCCCTTCACCTCCTCTGCGTCCTTCTCCTGCCTCTTACCCCTGGGCATCCCTGCCCTGTGGGCACTTCCCTCCCCGTCCACTCACACCCACAGGACTTACAGAACGAGCGTGCTACCCACCGAAAACCCTACAGTCCAGCTCAAGTCCAGGCTCCCCACGTCAGACACAGGCTGCGTGGCTGCCATGTCAACACCTCCACGTGGCAGGCAGAGCTAACCGACCTGGCTCTTCCCCAGCCTCCCCCAGCCTGTGGCACCTTCGGGTCCCAGCCTCAGGCAAGGTGCTCCCATCCCTCCAGGTGTCAGTCAGAACCAGGGCACCACCCCGAGGACGCCCCGTTTGCACCTGCCCAGTGGTCGGCAAACTCATGAGTTCACAGAGCCAAATATCAAGTGTACAACAATTGAAATTTCTCTTGAGAGCCGAAAACCAACTTCTGCGCATGGGCCATGGAGTTTCAATCGCACCCGCCCACACGTGATATTTTGTGTAAGAGCCACAATCAAAGGCCAAAGAGCAGTTATCAGACCACTGACCTAGCCTATCCGCTCGCTCTCTTGAGGCACATCCAGCTCTGACCGCTCCCCTCCCCCTCCCCCAGCACCCTCCACCCTATCACCCTCCGCCCCTGCAACACATCTCCTCTGGTCATCCCTAGCCCTACACCAGAGAGCAGCGAACTCCTCTTAAAGGGCCAGACAGGGAATATTGGGGCTCTGCGGGCCAGATGGTGGCTTCCAGCTAAAAGCAGCTCAGACGACAGGTGAGTGAAGAGCGTGGCCCGTTCCATCAAGCAGAACTGAGGTGGACAATGGCTGTTTAATGCCCTATCACTTCCATGCACCACAAGATACTATTATTCATCTTTTCTTTCAACGACTGGCAAACGTAAAAAGCATCTTAGTTTGCTGGCCGCACAAAAGCAGGCCCCAGGCCGACTTTGGCCCCGAGGCCATGGGTGCAGCCCCTGCCCCGGACTCCTCCCCACACTGCGCGCAGCGACCCTCTGGATCCCGCTGTCTCCTGCTCAGACCTCCTCAGACGGCCCCCCTGCTCTTCAGGGACAGGGGAGACCCCATGACCTCGGAGCCCACCACCTCGTCTCCTCCTCCCACCGCCCATCTCAAAGCAGCCCCCCTGCCCCGCCCGCTCTCCTCGCCTCACTTTTGCTATTGCCACCATCCCTGGGGGGGAGGGAGGGAGGCTTGCTGTTCCGTCTGTTGGGAACACCCTTTCCTTAGGGACCCAGGGCGCCATGTCCTCCAAACCACCAGGAGCCCCTGTCCAAGCCGCTCTCTAACAGACCCTGAGACAGCAGTCCGCTGGCTTCACTGCTCTGCCGTGTTCACTGCCACCTGGCACTCATCCCTTCGTCTACTTAGGACCTCACAGACTGGCCGCTTCTGAACACAAACTAAACAGCCTGGTGTTTGGGGCCATGAGACCGGGAGGCGCACGGCTGGCCGGTGGCCCCAGAGGGGCAGCGCCTCGTTCTGTCCGGCTTAGGTCCTGGCACCCAGGACAGGGCTGTGCCCGTGTTCAGTAGCTTCTTACTGGGCAGAGGAAGGGGTTTGAGCTGAGTCACCGTGAGGTGGGAGAATCCTCACCCCCGGCCCATCATCCCACAGACCCACAGACAGCAGGGAGGTTAAGCTTCCCGAGGACCCGCTAGAGAGCCACTCCCCCCACCCGCCCCCTGGGCAGCCCCTGCTGTTCACGTGCTGCCCCGAAGGGAGGCTTAGCCGCAGGCCTAGGTCACTCACAAGACACCCCCCCCAAACCTAACATGTGCTGTGGGCTCAAAGGCTCCCGCCCGGGGCTCTGACCTACAGAGAGACACCGCTGACGTGGGGCAGGTTCAAGTGCGCCTGTGAAAGGCCCGCCTCTCTCTGGCCGGCCCCGCAGAGGCTGAGTGCCTCCTGGGCCTGCGGGAGGCTGCTCGCTCCCAGGAGCTGGTACCTAGCTGACTTCTAAAAACTAAGACCCTCTCGCCACGTCATGGAAGCCTGCCCGGACCAGGAGGGGTAAGAACGTTCCCGTCGGCCCATCACCCCCGGGCCCTGAGCGCCCAGGCGCGGGGCCCGGGTCCTGCGGGCCATCTGAGCTGACGTGCGGGGTGACCACGCTCCCTGCTCTGCCGTCTGGGGACAGGTCTTCCCTGGGAAGAGAACGTAAGTGTGCCGGTGTAACAAGGACTCTGCAGCGAGAGGCCCACCCCTTTCAGATACTACAAACGGGAAGACGGGCCTCTCTCTCTCCTGGCTCTCCCTGGCTCTCCCGGAGCTGTTCCCAGCGAAGTCCACAATCACCTTCAGAGCTGGTTCCACCTGAGAACACCCAGGAGTGAGAGCGGGGCACACTGCGTGCCTGCCCACCTGCACTGGCCACCACTCCTCCGAGCGGGGCCGGGTCAGGACCTGAGGGTAAGAAGGGGCCGAGGGGCCCCAGGAGGTGAGCAGCAGCGCCCACCCACCCTCCGCCCCCGGCTGTGGCTCACGGGGAAGGGCCTAGGAAGTGATGAGCTGTCTCTCCCTCACCATGAGCTGTTTTCTAACTCTCACTTGGCTGGTGATTAAGGTCACAGTGACACAGACGAGGAGGACCTGCGTGAGCCAGCCGGCCGGCCTCTCAGCGCCACTGCTGCTCGGGGGAAACCTGGGCTCGCAGGCGGGGCCCTAATTGAACCTGCATTAGCGAGGAGCCTGAATAACACTCTGTCAGCTCTTGTGAGCGAGCAGACCACACGCCTTGTGACATCCCAGCTGGCCCGGCGGTGCCCTTGACGGGAGGCTTAAGAGCTTCGGCTGGGCAGAGCGCTGATGTATCGTCTTTCCGTTTCAAACTGCAATGATCACCCCTGGATTTGGCATCACACAGAGTGCTCCCAACATTAGAGATGGCTAGTTAATGGAGCACCCCTCCCCGCGGGAGCACCCCCAGAGTGCCACTGCTCGCTCCCTTGCTGGTTTGCAGGAGAGAAAAGCCGTGGCTGTTTGCTTTACAAGATGCGGGGATAAGAACCATCTGCCTGGTCTGGTGTTTCTTTAATTAAAACTTTAATTACAGGTATATCTCTGCGCAGATCCGTGCAGCCTATCGGCTCCTGTGCTTAATTACTGTGCTAATGAGCAAGCGGCAGAGGCGGCGCTGGCTGAGTGTCTACTATGTGCGAACACTGGCAGGTGAGAGCCACCCGAGCAGGGCCTGGCAGGACTCGGCCTCATCACCAAGAGGTGGGGTTCGGCCATGACCTTGGACCTCCCAGCTCTCAGGGCCATGCGCAGGGACTCTAAAAGCCTGAGCGGGTGCCTCGAGAACAGTCCAGTCCGTCCTTTACCCAACACTGTGCTAGTCAGGGCTGGAGACTGGCACTTCTCAAACCATCTATTGTACATTCGCCATGCTACATCATCTACAGGTTCAGGATCACCACCCGTTACCACAGACCTTCACAACCAATCTGACTGCTAAGAGGGCAGTGCCTACACCTTTAAAAGGCACGTTCTGACAATCAAGAAACAGCTATTTCAACACCTACTATGTGCTGGGCCCCCGGGAAGACTTACTTTCCTGTCTGATGACAGCTACGCCTACAAGCATGTGCTAGATAGGACACAGAGAAAACAAGAAAGGGGAGGAGCTGAGAGAAGAGGAAGGAGTGACAAAGTAACTGTGTTAAAGAGGGGAGCCCTGGCTGGCGTGGCTCTGTGGTTCGAGCGACGGCCTGCGCACCGAAGGGTCTCAGGTATGATTCTGGTCAAGGGCTCATATCTGGGTTGCGAATTCGATCCCAGGCCCCAGTCAGGGCGCATGCAGGAGTCAACCAATCGATGTGTCTCTCTCACTAATGTTTCTCTCTTTCCCCTTTCCCCGTCTTTTCCACCTGAAAATAAACGGGGGAAATATTCTCAGGTGAGGATAACAAAAGGGGGTGGGAAAGAAAGGTAAAAGCAGAAGGGAGGAAGCAGTGTGGACTCCTTTCTAGCCTGGTTTTGTGGGGGTTAAATGCCCACTTACCAGAGACCAGTATACGAGGTGGACAGCTGGGGCTTGGCCGCAGAAGGGTGCTGACTATGTGCCTGAATCATTAACCCTGCCCAGAGGCCGTGTTATGTCGCTAAGAATGAACAGCACTGGCCCACGTTCTGGAAGCACAGGTCTTGTTTATAACATGCACTTCCTGTCTTCCTGTCCTATGGTCAGTGATTCTTGGCCGAGACTAGATGGGGCCGGTGCTCTGTAGTTCAAGGCTGTACATGCGACCCTGGATGAGCGCCCACAACTGAGGAGCTGCAGCGTGGAGTCCCTGCAAGTGCCACCCGATGTCAGGCAGCCTTCCTGGCAGGGGCGGGGGGCAGGCCTCTGGAGCCTCAGGAAGTCAGGTGCTGCGGGCGGGAGGGGAGTGACAGCCGAGGCCCTGCGCCCACGGCAGGACCACTGTGGGGTGCAGCGGGCGGCCAGGTGCCGGGAGGAAGGGCAGGGAGGAAGGGCCGGGACTGCAGGCCCAGCTGCACCCCACTAGGGGCGTGACCCGAGAGCTGACTAGCCACCTGCACGCCTGTGTGCTGGGGAGCACCACCCACCGCCCAGGGAAACGTGGGTGATTAAAACAGTGAAGCACTTGGAGGTCATGTGATCCAGCAGGAGGAAGCGCTGAGGCCGCTGGGTAAAAATCTTTAATCAGGTCAAGGCTTTCTGATGCTTCGAAAGCTAGGGAGACAGCTTGCAGAGCCAAAAGGGACGAGCAGTGCCGACTCGGGGTCCCGCGGGTTCCTTTTCCGGAGTCTGCACAGCCCAAAACAGCCAGCTCAAAGCCCCTATCCGCACTGGGCTAAGGAAGTCCTGATCATCTAAACTTTCCTTCCCAAAGGTTAGGAGCCCAGATCTACCTTCTGCACCTGAACTTGGCCTCTTAGAGGCACGTCATCACCATAAACCATGCGGCTTCTCTCTACGGAATACACCAGCTCCAAGACAGCAGCAAAGACCAACAGGGAAGTCTTTAAAGTTAACCTTCTGTTCCCCCAGACGCCATTCCTAGTGAGCCCTTCCTGCTGGGATCTGGGGAGAGGGCCTGGCCGGGAGGCCACGGCCACTGCACGCAGGCCACTCAACGTCCTTCACCCACCTCAGCTCACCTCAGCCTCCCCTGGCCCTCAGAGTAAGTACTATCATCCCCATTTTAAATCAGAAACCAAGGCACCAAGAGGGGAGGGAGTCTGTCTGAGTCAGACCTCTGTGAGGGCCCAGCCATGCGCCTGACCCTTCCCCACCGGCTCCCACTGCCTCTCAGGACTGCAGGGGCCATCAGCACAGCCACAGGGCGCCCTCAAGTTCAAAAGCATCTCTGCTGGGTCCCAGTCTCCACCATCAGTGTCTCCTTATCCTGCCCACAGGCCACAAAGCCAGCAGGACACACTGTCCACACTGTACAGAGGGGCCCTCACGTGAACCAATGGGATGCTTAGCAAATCCTGCACCGGAAGCCCAACAATGAACTCCCTGTTTTCAACACCAGCATGCAGGTCTGCGAAGCCTTCAGCCTGAGGGTTTAGCTCGGTGTGGCCTGAAAAGACCCCAGGGGCGACCAGGGACCCAGGGTTTTCTCCTGGGATCATGCTTACAGAAGCCACAGCCACGTGCCTAACCTGCTAGGATCCCTAAATACTAACCAAATAAGCAATGATCGCTGGAAATAAGTAGCGTGTCTATATACAGGATCTCTTAGAAAATTTACGATGTATTAAGCAGAAAATGGTAAAAGAAAATCCGACCTAACTGCAAACTAAAACGTCAAAATAAATAAATAAATTCTCTTCTGTACCTCCAGCTCCTACTGGCCGGACCTCTGGATAAAGTATCAGACACTCTCCAGGGGACGCACAAGCCCACGGGGGAGGTGTAGGAGGCCCCGATTCTGTCCACAGGGAGCTGTGACTCTGGGGACCACCAGCCAGCTCACCCTCGGGGCCCGGGGTGCAGGGCTGCTTAAGCGAGGGGCGGAGCGACCGCAGTGCACACCCGCAGCCTGGAGAGTCTGTGTCCGCGGGCTCCGGGTGACAGCACTCCTGGGCGGGAAGCATATGGCACGGGAGGTGAGAGCCAAGGATGGGATGGGGAATGTTCCACGCAACACTGAAAGCATTTTCATTAAAACGCTCTGAAAATGCAGGGCTTGGTAATAAGTTGCTCCTAACTACTGGGACATTCGCTCCATGCACTTTCTGGCTTTATGATCACTGGATGTTTCACCTCTTTGCATCCCTCAGCATTTGCGATGCTGCGGAAAGACACCCAACAGGCCAAAGGCAGCTTTCCAGGTATGTGTGTGTTACAGACAACGAGCTGGCGCCTCGTGAAAGTTCATGGAGTCCCACTCTCCAGCGCACAGCTCGGTGCGGCTCACTTTCATTTGTGGCTCTAATGAATGACATAAACTTTTATAGGTAACAACAACGCTCCGAGAGGACTTACAGCCATTTCGGCGCTCATTTAGCAGCTTCAGCTGTGTGCAATTAAAGCATCAGCATTAAATGTTAGAGAATAAAATAATGAGACACTTAAAAAATAATCTGTGCTTCAGTAGACCATGCTACGAGATCTAGCACCATTTTTTTAAGGACATGATTTCTCACAAGCATCTTGCCAGTTCAAAGAATAAACTCAAGTTTGACATTTGTTTTTAGATGTTGGTTTGTTTTGCTTAGGAACACAATTTTCTAAAAAGAAGAATACAATAAAAAAAAATGCATCGTCTGAAAAACAGTCCCAAACAAGCATATGGCAGCAAGCAATCTGGTATATGAGCATCACAGCTGACTGACCAGCTTCAGCAGAGACAAAAGGACACTTTTGATTGTGTTAATAAAATGTGCTTATTTTTAACTCGGGCCTCAAATAAAGAAATAAAATATTAAAAGAGGAGAAAAGTGAATTTTGGAAATGAGACAACTTTCTTATCTTCCATACATGGAATTAAAGAACTAAACTTTTTCTCCCAGTAATACTTGAAAATACCAAATGTAATCTGAGGAGGTAGAATGTGGCAGCTCAGGGTTGCCACTGTTTTTTGAAAGAAACCGGAATTAATCCACAAAAAACAGGGGATGCGAGGGTGAGATGAGGGTGTGCATGAGGGAGGGGAGGGACTGGAGTGCCTGGAGTGAGTGAGTGTGTGTGTGTGTGTGTGTGTGTGTGTGTGTGAGAGAGAGAGAGAGAGAGAGAGAGAGAGATAGAGAGAGAGAGAGAGAGAGAGAGAGAGAGAGAGAGTCAGAGGGGGGCGGAGGTGTCTGCGTGAACCACAAGTTAATTTAGCTATTGCAAAATATGAATAAAAACGGAGATATACTGCATGGGGAAATGTACTCATTAAACTAAAATTTTAAAAGGATGAAAACACAGATTACACTTTATTTTAAAAACTGAAATGAATTTTAATACAGAAAATGAAGACAGCATTTTGCAAATTTATCGCTCAAAGGGATCTCTCTATTTGAGAAAATCAGCATGTTACACTTTGAGAGATGAAATGTTACAGCTTGCACACCAAAATTAAAAAATGAAAATAAATTAAAAAATGAAATGGTTACCAAGGTAATGCAGGTCAGGGGATCAAAGGTGAAGGGTCACACACTATTAAAAAGAAATCCAAAAGGACGGCTGCATCATGATCTCTGCAAAACAAAGGAGCTCCAGTAAGTGACACTGACATCTGGGAGAATCACAATTCAGTTCTTGAACAGCAGACTCCCTGTGACTGGCAGCCACTCGGCTCCGTGGAGAGCCGCTTTGATTTAGGTACAAAACCGAATTTTAATTACCTGGTACCAATACCGTTTCTGTACACAGCTAACAATTCAACCGTATTAAAGCCCATAATCGGCCCGATTGTGAGGGCCTGAAGTACTGACACTTCCATGGACCCCACACCCTGTTTTCTGGGAACGACTGTATTTGACAAGTTGCCAGCACATGAGAAATCTCATTCGGTCACAGCGTGGGGAGGGTTTTCACTCTCCTCTAGGAATGAGTTCCAAAATTGAGTTTTGCAAATTTGTTTCATTTGAAGTAGCTGCATAAAATTTCCATTATTGGAACATTTAATATAACAATGTTCTAGAAGATAGCAATAAAGCGATACATGATAAAATAAACTGTGTAACTATATCTATTAAGATCTGTTCTCACATCAACTCTCACTGCACAGGGGAAAAGACTTTTTAAGCAGAATAATGTGCTAGTCCTGCGGTAAGTAGTCAGGCTAACAGCAGCTTGACACGAGGCCCATCTCACCAGGGCAAAGTAACTGGCAGGTTAGGCTTCAGTTTCTTCCACAAACGTTATTACTTACCTTCCCGTTAACAAACCAGAGTAGTTTATGTTTCAAAAAGAACTGAAAGAGCTAACGTTTTGTTTTTGCAACATACAACCTCCACCTGAATCAAGCATGTCAAATCTGCGGCCCGCTGGCCCTGAGTTTGACATGCTTGACCTAAATTATGAGAAATACAACTCTGCTCAATGGCAGGCGTAACCGTAGTTACATTAAGTAATTTCCACGCCCACGTCCACGTCACTGGGAAATAGATGGCCGCAGCCATGAGGACAGTTGTCTTTAGTCTCCTCGCTACCACTGACCTGGAGGCTATTCCCAGTCCCAAGCCCAGATTCCTTAGCAGCCCTGGGCGTTAGGAGCGGGAATGGGAGCCTCGCTACCAGAAAAGCTCTGGTGCCCACCCCTTCCGCCAGTCTTCTGGGTCAGTTTCATCCCACAATGCCCAACATTTGCGTTTACCTTGTTAAAATCAAATTCCAAAAATACTTCTAGACTTAAATACTGACAAGTGCCCAGACGGGTTTTATTAAAAGGAACAGGCTATCCTTTCTGGCAGCTCAGGGCAATCAATAAATCCAGGCAGACTCATTCTATTGCGCTTCCCTTTACTGCGTCTCACAGATGTTGCACTTTTTTCTCTATTTTTGTTTTTTTTTTTACAACTTGAAGACAAGACCCTCCACCAGCAAAAAGATTACGACTCACTGTACTGAGATATCAGACCCCAATGCGAAACCTCTCTGAAGCCTTGCCTGTCAATAAACGCGTTAAACACCCGCTTCCTGCTGCCCGTGATTAGGTTTTGTTAAAAATAACTCGCAGTTTCCCACACAAGCGTGTTAGTGCCTCGAGGCCTCGTTTCTAAAAACATGATTTTGTTAAAGTTCCATAGCGGCTGAGAGTAAAGCAGCATTTCATTTCTCTGGAGCGCGCATCTCCAAAAGCCTGTCACATGTGTGTTTGCTGCTGGGAGGCATGCGAGCAGCCTGCACACCACTGAAGGAATCAATACCCCATCAACGCGGTGCGTGCGCTGCTTTAGAGCATTGTTACTCAGGCCACTTCAGCATCTTCGTGCGGAAAGGCAAGAAGCTGGCGGATGCCCTCAGTTAAATTGTGCTTCCCTAAAATATTTCCTATTAAAAATGAGAAAAAGTCTAGTGTTCAGACCAAGTAACTCTATGTAACTACCCTTTTATTACCCAAACACACATATTTATTAAGTAGTTTCTCCTTGGAAACAAGAGTGTGTAGTACTCAGAGAAGCTTTTCGAAAGTCTTCTAGATCATTTCTAAGACTCACCCGCTCACCAAAGTATGTGAGCCCAAATGTTAGGTAGTTTTTTAAAAATCTGTGAAGGACTTTAGGCAACGTTTTTCAAATGAGCTAGCTCTTTGGGCTGGAGGCGGGTAAAGGCTCCCCGGATCGCCGATGTCCCACCTCAAGGACCCGGGAGCAGGTGCACCGGCCAGGAGAGCCGGCGCCAGCGCACACCTGGGCGCCCCTCGCTGCAGCCGCCCCCTGCGGAGCAGGTGCCTGGCACACACATCCCCAGCCACGGCGGACAGCTGCCCGCTTGACCTCCAATCTGTCGCAGTGACACTTTGGCTCCAAACTCCAGAGGCGGGGGCCTGAGCTCTGCTTTTTCCCGAGGACTGGCCTGAGCTTTCTACACACACGGTCTCCCGGCCCCTCCTGCGCCCGCCAGAGCGAGCCCCCCGACCAAAGACCCCCTCTCTCCGAGCCCCGTTTCTGCAGAAAGGCCAGGCTGGATCCTGTGCACGCAAACAGGGCTTCTTAACCCAAACCACATCCCTACCTGGCAGACCGACATCTACCGAGTTTCCCCGAAAATAAGACAGCCCCCGAAAATAAGACCTAGTGCATGGAAAGATAAGACATCCCCTGAAAATAAGACCTAGCGCAACTTTGGGAGAAAAAATTAATATGATACACTGTCTTATTTTCGGGGAAACGGTATTATCAGGGGAAGAGCGGCTACTACTGCAGGGGAGGCCCCGGCGCTGCTCAGAAACCCTACTGACCGCCCTCGGCTGCTGGACGTGACGAGCACCTCCCTCACACTCAGCACCGAAGGCTGCGGCCACACCGTGTGGTCCCTGAAGAGAGCGGCCGCCGGGCGGCACTGCTCGGGCCATCAGGTCCCGGAGCTCCGGCAGGGGCCACAGCGCGCGGCTCTCCTGCTGGGCAGCGTGTGCACGATGCTTCCAGCACACTCCACTGTGCTCTGCGCTCATTCGTTTTTGGCACCGAGGACCAGCCAGCGTTTATAAGCACAGAGAACCGGCTCATTTCCCAACTATCAATATTAACAGACCCCGAACAAAGAACACCATTCCTAATAAGGTTAAATCCTGACAGGAGTGCTGCCATTTTCACCTCAAGCGTATTACTTTCTGAACAAAGCACGTGAGAGAAGCAGAAAGAAGTGGAAATAAGGAGCCAAGACCATTCAGAGAGCCAAAGAAGCGAGGAGGCAGGGAGAACCCAGTGCAACCGCGCCGGACAGCTTCCTGATTCCTTACAAATGGCTGTTAACCCCACAGCAGCTTTCCGCAGCAGGAACGAACCTCCGCGAGCCCTTCACAGATTAGACAGAGGAACGTCCAGCCCAGGGCCTGTCCCCGGTGTGGACAAAAAGGGCCACATACTAGCCCTGACCAGCTCAGGGCAGACTGCATGGCGGCTTACACTCAGAGACCTCAAGTGCCCCCGAGGACGATCTGAAATCACAACTTCCTAACGCACAGTGAGTCGTGGTGTAGTCATGTCCAAGGCCCGATCTTCCCTGACAAACTTTACTTTGACTGACCCTGTCTATTGTCTTCTGGGATCTAAACATACCTTTGGAAGGTCAAGGTGGAGGTAATTCCGCTTTCCAGACCTCAGAGCACAACCGTTGCCTCAGAGCAGAGACCACAAACCCTACTGTTATTGCTGTGGTGGTAATTAGTAACAGCTAACTAGCCTCACTCACCTATGTACCTATTCGTTTTACATTTTATCCAATCCCAGAGGTCCCCCCACCTCCCTGGTCTATCACCAAGGGATCTCATGTAACCCACTACGTTAAGCATGTCAATTCGTGGCCTGGGAGCCGCATGCCGCGTTTATTTGGCCCGTGTGAGCCTTTGAGTTTGACATGCTTGCCCTATGTCTTCTTTTACTCTAATGTATATAAAATAAGGTGCAAAACTGCCATTGTCAGGAGCATTTTCTCAAACCATTGAGATTTTGCTTCCCGGCAGTTGTCAGTTTGGCTCAAATAAATTTATAAAAAAATTTCTACACAGGGATGGAGCAAAAACATTATTTTAATCTATAAAAACAAATAAATCACCAATGTGCATTCAACGCACTGAACAATTCCCTGGGATAAAGACACCTGAGCACAGAGCGCGCTTCAGCTAAGCGGGGTATTCGCCCTCCTTCCAGGCCGGCAGTGCGGTGGGTGCGGTGGGTGCGGAGCCACGGCCGTACCGGCCAAGCGCTGAGACAGGGCACTGGGTTCTCAGTGTGAGTGCTGCGCGGGCAGCGGGGGACGCCTCCCTCTCCCCTCCCCACAGGAGCCATCCCGCCGGGGGCAGCCTCTCTGGGAACCAACACCCTATGTCAGCAGCTCAAAGGGCGTCTGTTCTAACACCGTTGTTTCTCAAAATGGCTATTAACAACATAATGCTTTCTATAAACGATACAGCAATCGATCCCTACCGTCATCGCACTGTGTCCACGAGGATCCCAAGAAGAGAACAAAAGCTAAAACTACAAATCAAATTCCTTCCGGCTAGTGCTCGGTCCTCAACAAAGTCAGGTTTCCCCAAAAGCTTCAAAGCTCTTAGGAAAGGACGAAGAGGGGAGGGCCGCAGAGCGCTCAGTGTGGTGCATACATGTGCACACTTATCAACTGCACACTTAAAGCCTGTGCACTTACATGTCAACTGTACCTCCAAAGACTGTGAGAATGGGGAGAGAAAGTGAGTGAGGCCTGGGGGAGACAGGGAGCCCCCTCCCAGACCAACTGGCCCGTCTCCGGAGCCACTGCCGCTGGTCTTACCAGGTGACATAAAACAATCCTCATCGTTAGAAGTAAATAAATGTGTAAACACTAAATAGTTCAAACACTGTATATTAATCGCCTTCATATTAGCCACAAACCTGAAATTACCACATTTCCTAAATGGAAAGCGGGACAATCTGACAGACTTTCTCTAAGAACAGACTGCTTGAAATCAGCTCCTGCGTTCTCCTAGTTTTGCAACTGACATTTAAGTTCACCAAATAGTCTTACTTTCCCCCTCAGATTTGTCTACATTATGTCAGCTCTGTCATAGCCAATACCATTCCTTTGGACTATTCCCCTCGGGAGAAGGCATAACAGAATGTGTGCCACGTTGCTCCACATACAAATTTGTAAGAAGCAGGCTGTTTCCCAGCTTGCCGAGGCCCACGCCAGTGCTTCTTTTAATGCTCCTCTGCTTCCTGCACCGGTCAGGTCATCAGAAGTCCTACATCTCCCATTTCCTCTGCCCATTGATCCTCAACCTTCAGATGGAGTAAGAACCCCCATTTAAGCCCAGTCATTTGTAAAAATCATTTCCCAAGTCCTACCCCACAAGAGGTCAGTTTAGTGCATCAAAGGAAAGGCTGAGCAGGTCCAGTCGGTTCCACAGGGCAGTTTTACCAAACATTCACAGAACTAGCACCTCCACTCCTCAACTTATTCCCAAAAATCCAAGTGGAAGAACACTTACAAGCTCTTTGCATGAGGCCAGCATTAGCCTAATTTCAAAACCAGATAAAGACACTACAGGCCAATATCCCTGATGAACACAGATGCTAGAATCCTCAACAAAATATTAGCAAGTTGGATCCAGCAGTACATTAAAAAGATCACACACCATGACCAAGTGGGATTGATACAATATTCAAAAATCAATAAACGTGGCACATCACATAAACAAACTGAAAGACAAAAATCACATGATTACATCAAAAGACAGAGAAAAAGCATTCAACAAAATCCAACAACCATTTTTAAAATTTTTATTTTTATTGATTTCAGAGAGGAAGGGAGAGGGAGAAAGAGACCGAAACATCACTGTTGTGAGAGAATCATTGATTGGTTGCCTCCCGCCCATCCCCTACTGGGGACCAAGCCCGCACCGGAATCGAATCCAGGACCCTTCAGTCTGCAGGTCAATGTTCTATCCATTGAACCAAACCAGGTAGGGCTCCAACACCCATTTTTTATAAAAATTATCAGCAAAGAAGAAAGAGGGATCATACTTCCACATAATAAAGGTCATATATGACAACCTACTGCCAATATCCTAATCAATGGGCAAAATCTAAAAGCATTTCCCCTAAAAACAGGAACAGGACAAGGATGTCTGCTTTCACCTCTCTTATTTAACACTAGAGGCCTGGTGCATCTGTGCACCGGTGGGGTCCCTTGGTCTGACCTGCAGGGATCGGGCCGAAACCAGCTCTCTAACATCCCCCAAGGGGTCCCAGATTATGAGAGGGTGCAGGCCAGGCTGCAGGACCCCACCAGTGCACGATCAGGGCCAGGGAAGGACCATGGGAGGGCTCCAGGGTATGTCCAGCCTGTCTCACCCAGTCCTGATTGGCCAGACCGCATCTGCCCCCTGGTGGTCAGTGCGCATCATAGCAAGTGGTCGAATGGTCAGACACTTAGCATATTAGGCTTTTATTATATAGGATAGTAATGGAAGTCCTAGCCACAATGATCAAACAAGAGGAAAACATAAAAGGTATCCAAACTGGAAAGGAAGAAATAAAACTTGCATTATTTTCAGATGATATGATATTGTATACAGAAAACACTAAAGACTCTACCAAAAAATTACTAGATTTAATAAAGGAATTCAGAAACATAGCAGACTACAAAATTAACACCCAGAAATCCATAGCATTTTTATACATCAATAATGAACTCTCAGAAAGAGCAACTAAGAAAACAATCCCACTTACCATTGAAACAAAAAAACATTAAGATATTTAGGAATAAACTTAACCAAGGAGGTAAAAGACCTGTATTCCAAAAAGTACAGGACATTGAGAAAAGAGATAGAGGAAGATATAAACAAGTGGAAGAATACCATGTTCATGGATCAATAGAATCAACATCATTAAAATGTCCATATTACCCAAAGGAATCTACAGATTTAATGCAATCCCTATTAAAATACCAATGGTATATTGCACAAATCTAGAACAAATGCTACAAAAATTTATATGGAACCAAAAAAGACGCCAAATAGCTGCAGCAATCTTGAAAAAGAAGAATAAAATTGGAGGGATTACAATACCAGAAATCAAGTTATACTACAATACAAAGCCACTATGCTCAAAACAGCCTGGTTCTGGCACAAGAACATGCATCTAGATGAATGGCACAGAACAAAGAACCCAGAAAGTGATCCAAGCCACTATGCTCAATGTTTGACAAAGGAGGCAAGAGCATGCATTGGAGCAGAGACCATCTCTTCAATAAATAGTGCTGGGAAAACTGGACAGATGCATGTCAAAAACTGAAACTAGACCACCAACTTACACCATACACAAAAACAAATTCAAAATGGATAAAGGACTAAACTGTAAGATGTGAAATCATAAAAGTCCCAGAAGAAACCATAGGCACTAAGATCCCAGGCATTTCTCACAGCAATATGTTTACCAATACATCTCCTAGGACAATGGAAACTAAGGAGAAGATAAACAAATGGGACAAGAGTAAATTAAAAGGCTTCTGCACAGCAAAAGAAACCATCAGCAAAACAACAAGAAAGCCCACTGCAAATTTGCCAATGATACATCCAATAAGGGATTAATCTCCAAAATATATAGGGAACTCATACAACTTAACAAAGGAAGACAAACTATCCAATTTAAAAAATAGGCAAAGGACCTAAATACACACTTCTCCAAAGTGAACATGCAGATGGCCAAGAGACGTATGAGAAAATGCTCTAAGTCACTGGTCATCAGAGAGATGCAAATCAAAACCACAATGAGAAATCACCTCACACTATCAGAATGGCTACATCAACAAATCAACAAGTGACAAGTGCTGGTGAGGCTGTGGGAAAAAGGGATCCCTAGAACACTGCTGGTGGGCATGCAGACTGCTACAGCTTTTATGGAAAAAAGTCTAGAGTTTCCTCAAAAACTTAAATATGGAACTGCCATTTGACCGAGTGATCCCACTTCTAGAAATATAATCCTAAGAAACCCAAAACACCAATCAAAAGAATGTATGCACCCCTATGTTCATAGCAGAGCAATTTACAATAGCTAAGATCTGAAAACAGCCCAAGTGCCCATCAGCAGATGAGTGGATAAAAAAGCTGTGGGACATTTTCGCCATGTAATTCTGTGCAGCAGTAAAAAGGATCTCTCACCGTTTGAGACAACATGGAGGGACTTGAACAGCATTATGCTAAACAAAATAAACCAGTAAGAGAAAAAAATCACATGATCTCACTCATATGTGGAATCCAATGAACAAAATAGATCCAGAGACATGGAAGCACAGAACAGATTATCAAATCTCAGAAGGAAGGCAGGAGTGGGTGGGTGAGTGGGAAGAAATCAACAAAAGAACTTGTATGTATATATGCATAATCCATGGACTCAGACAATAGGGTGGTGAAGGCATGGGGTGAGGAGTGGGGATGGACTAGAAGGGGTCAATGGGGGGGGGGGAGCATATGTAATATCTTCAACAATAAAGACTTGGCGGGGGTGGGGGTGGGGGGGAGAGACTGAACAATATGCATTTTCTGTAAAACCCCCAGAAGAGTCCACAATTCTCACTTTAAAAACAACTGTGATGGTAGGTCCACCCCATCCCCTGGTCCCCGCTCCTCCCCCCTCCCCACACACACACACACACACCTCCTTTGGGCACCAACCACAGCTGGCAGCTGCAAAGGTGCAAAGTAAGAAACAAATTCCAACTGGAAACAGCTGTCAGTGGTCCTCCCTGCCAAGAATACCAAGTTGTTTTAAATGCCAATACATGCCTAAAAAGTCTTTAAACCCAACATCATAAAGCCCTAGTGGCAGGGCAGGTGGAGTCTTTGCTGGGCTTTTAAAGCCACACCAAGCGACTCTGGGTGCCGGTATTAGCTCCACCACTTCCAATTCCATGGCACTGACAAATTACTTCATTTTCTAACTAACCTCACTTTCTTCGTTTATCACATGAAGGTGTTAACATCCCGATCTCATGGGGGTGCTGAGAGACTTAGTGAAGATAATGGTGGAAACTGCCTGCATGGTGCGCAGGACCTGGAGAGCCATAGCCATGAGCGCTGGCTGCAATGGCTGTGATGATGATCACCCAGCATTCTTTTGCTTCCCTGATTCTTCCAAGGTTTACAAGAGGGATACTGCTATCCCCATATTTGCAGGTGGGCAAAGGTTAAGTTCAAGACACACACCTTAAAAAACAGCTGAGCTAGAATTCAAGCTAGATCTGTGCAGACCTGCCACCCAGCCCCGAGGGAAGGGAAGACATCCCAACGTCTGTGTTCCCCACTCCGGACAGGGCTGCCCCCGAGCTCCCAGCGAGCGGTGGGGGAGGGGGAGCAGGTAGGTCCTCAAGGATGATTCACACTTCTAGACCCACTGCTGCACCTATTATAGCACCGACGCGATATATTTAAGAGGATATATGTGGGATTTAAATCAGTGAAATAATAGAAATAGAGTCAAGGACTTATTTGCATATTTTTATGCAAAAAGGAAGAAAAATTGTTTTCCATTCTGCAGTCTACTCACTAAATTCATTCATCAACAAGCATGTACTGAGCACTGGGCTCTGGACAGACTGGACCAGGCGCCAGGCTGCTCATCTGTCTGAGCCGTGGCGGCAAGAATTCAGACCAGCAGGTAGCCAGGCCCAGAGCACAGGGAGGGAGAAGCACTCGATACTTGGGCAGGGAACCTCCCGCTGCTGCCGGGCGGGCCATTTCCCCCGGAAATCCCCTTCAGCTGCGATGTGGAGGGTCAGCAATGGCAGTGAAGCAGCGTGGCGCTGTGGACTGAGCATGCAGAACTAGGGGGAGACACCAGCGGCCGGAACAGAGCACCGGGGAGGGGGCTTGGCAGGAGGCTTTGGGTGGACATGACTTCAAGCACAACAGGAAATCCTTCAGTTTCGGGAAAGGGTACCCAAATCCAACTGGCCTCCCGTAAGACCACTCGGGCATCTGAGTGGAGACAGGGCTGGGAGGGGCCGAGGCAGAGCAGGGACAGGAGCAGGAGATCCTCAGCGTGGCCTGGGACATGGAAAGTTATTTGGGGCACACCCTGTAGGTGAGGGTTCAGTATGGAGAAGAGAAGGGGGGTCCAAAATGCCGCTAAGGGGGAAGTCAGCTGCTCTGCGCAGGCCTGACCACCGCCAGCAGCCGGGCTTCCGGAAACAGCGCGGAGACGTCACGCAGATGCGAAGAGAGGAGAAAGGCGCCGCGCCCTGGGCTCTCTTCCCCGAACCCAGGCCTCCAGCCTGGTCACAGGGAAGCAGCACAGACCCAGGTGGCAGGGCAGCGCTCGACACAACCATCGGTCACGGTCAACAAAAGCAAGGCAAGCCCGCGGCAGTGCTGAGTGGTCTAAGGCGCAGCGGGACCAAGTGGCCGTGCCAGCCTGGAAGGGGTCCTGGGACAGAAGAGGACACGGGGGGGGGGGGAAGGGGGGCCCTAAGGAAAGCCAGCGTCGTTTGGTTTTTAATGCCGCGTCAATACTGGCTGACAATGCGCCACAGTGATGTCTGGGCTAGGGGACACAAGAACTCTCTGTGACATTCTGGCAACTTTCTTGTGAATCTGGAAGTGTTGTAAGTGTCAGGTTTATTTTAACGCGAACCGCCAGGCTGACTTGCGCACCTGGGAGGCGCCCTTTATTGGGCCGGAGACGGAGGAAGCGGTGATTCTATTCCAGGCCGCGGCAGAGACCTGTCAGGCCCCGCAGGCAGCGCTGGTTGGAGTCTGGCAGGGAGCTCAGCTCCAAATGCGAACTTAGAAGCCTCGGCAGGAACCAAGGAAGCAGCTTCTAGAGAAAGAATGGGCAGCAGGAAGCGAAGCGCCACAGGCTGACCTGGGAAATGCCACATGGCGGTCACACGCAGGAGTCCAGTCCGGGCTCTGATGAGGTTCTGCCTTGAGGGGCGGGGAGAGGAGAGCAGGAAGCAGCAGGCAGCGCTGGGAGAGAGACCGGCCAGGCCATGGTCCACTTGCTTAAAACTCTCCTTCTATTTAACAACGCTGAGATCCCTGACGAGCCAACAAAGAGGGTCCAGCAGAATAACGGAAGCTGCCTGCGGAGCGGAGCGTTCGGTAAGAGAGGAGGAACTGGGGAAAAGAGCGCTGCCAGGATACCTGGCTCTCGAATCTGTGCGACCACGTACACAGCAGCATCACTCACAGCCCGGCAGAAGCAGCCCGTGGCCACGGCTGGACGGGGGCTAAGCAAAGGGCCTGAGGAAACCATTCCACCTTTCAGGGGAAGGGATTGTGACGTGTGCTACCATGTGGATGAACCTTGAGGACATTAAACTACACGACATAAGTCAGTCCTATTGGGATAAATGCCAGCATGATGCTGCTTACATGACGTGCTCAGCAGTAAAATGCACAGAAACAGAGAGGAGAATGCAGGCTGCCCGAACCTGGGGCGGGGATGAGGTGTGAGTGTTTAACGAGGACAAAGCGTCCCTTTAGCAGGATGGAAAGAGTACAGGATGTCAGCAATATGAATTTATTTAACATCAAAGGACCTAAAATGGTTCGAGTGGTAAATTTATTCTATGTATATTTTACCACAATTATAAAATTTAAAAGAAAAAGAACTTAGCTCCCAAAATGTGAACGCCGTGCCAAGCTCTGACACCCTGCAAGGGAAAGAACAGGCTGAGCGCTCCCACCAGCCCAGCGCTGCCCGATGCTGCGTGACACACACGTGGTGCTCTGCCGCCACCAGTGCCCTCTGACCCCTTAGCCCTGTGTGCACTGTAAGCATTGTTATGTGTGATGTGTCCCGAGGCGGGAGAAAGTCAGGGAAGCGATGACTACAGAAAGGACGACTGAAGATTGCGTCAATTTGATTTTCAATGTAAGAAAAGTTGCTTTCATTGAGTTTCTTCATCAAGAAAAAAAGAGTGTGATCTCAACGGATAAAAACTAGTAACAGATCACTTACTAGCAGAGAAACAAATGAAGTTCTACTATCCTCCATTTTTGATAGATCTTTAGGAATAGAATAAGAACAACAATTTTCTTCACAATACATTAGATTGACAAAAATTAAATCAGTGCATAAGGAAAGAGAAAAGGCAGTGTTACTGAGGCAGGCCAAGAATAAACAGGTCCATGAACAGAGAACATCCAGATGAACCACGAGGTAAAGGCAATATTTCAAATCAGCAGAAAAGAATAATGCTCATAATAAGCATGTGGGGGGAGGGCGGGAGAGCTGTCCCTCACGCTGCCCACACATAAAAATGCCGGTCTGTACTGAACACCTAAGGACAAAAGTCCAAAACAAAAGAAAATGTAGCCCACCCAGTGTGACTCAGCAGCTGAGCGTCAGATCCCGGCTGGATTCCTGGTCCGGACACAGGCCTGGGTTGTGGGCTCGGTCCCCAGTAGAGGGAGTGCAGGAGGCAGCCAGTCAATGATTCTCTCTCAATGATGATTCTATCTCTCTCTCCCTCTCCCTTCCTCTCTGAAATCAATACAAACATATTTTTCTAAAAAAGAAAAGGAAATGTAGGAGAATACTTAATGAATAGGTGGAAACTTCCTTAGGTATGCCAACAGGGCCAGAATAACTCCAAGTTTGACGGCATGACTCATAGGTCCGCCAGGAGCACATTAAAGAACATTATTACTAAAATACAGGTGGGCTAAGCAGGGGAAAAAATGCATACATTTTTTAAAAAAAAAAGAAAAACATAGAAATTAGAAAGAAAAAGGATGAAGAACTTACTAGAAAAAGAGCAAAAGAATGAACGAACAGACAATTCAATACAGTAACGCAAGTGGCCCAAATATGCTAAAATCTCAGGAGCATACAAAATGCAAATTAAAGGAGACATAATTTTTCACCTAATGGGTTAAGACTTAAAATAGTGATAATACGAGCGTCAGTTAGAGTTTGGGGAAATGAGAACACAAGCTAGAGTACACCTCCCTAGCGGACACATGACCAATGTTTATACCCTGGTGAGCACCTAGGGTGTACAATTTTAAGAAAAAGTTTTCCATTTTAATCTCTATACTCCTATTTATTAGCATTTTTCCAATGACCATTTATTACTTTTATAACTAAATATATGTGTATACACCTTTCTGCAAAAAAACACAATAAAGCAATTTCTATGGGAGCGAGCAGTTTACCTACGGCAAAGGACGTGGATGATTTTGAATGCTCCCTTTCCCTTGTTAATGGGTAAAGTTCTTCAAATAAAACTAAGCCAACCTCCCGGTTGACTCTATGGTCTTACAACATCTGTATGAAATTATTTCAAGAAAGGAAAGCCCTAACTTAGCAGTCATGAATGTTAGATCCTGAGCTATGACAGAGTTTTGTATGGCCTGGAGACCCAGCAAAGAGAGTCCATCTTCTTTATGCAGGCCTTCCACAGAAGCAGGCATATGATTTCAAGCAAACAGGATCTTCATGAGGTAACTGAGCAATGGCCACGTGAACCACTGTAAGATCAGCCAATTCACAGATCAGAGGAGTAACTGCAAGGACTATAAGCTTAACACACAAATCCTGCAGTTGAACTCTAGTTCCACTGGTTTGATTGCCATAAAACAACCATCCCTCCTCTTCCAGCACCATCACCACCGCCTCCACCACTGCCATCACTACCGCCTCCACCACTGCCATCACCTCCACCTCCACCAACACCTCCACCACCATCTCCCCCTCCTCCATCACGTTCAGACAATATAGTGTTTAAAGCAAGACAGGCTTGTAAAAGAACTTCAGGATATATAATTCCAATTTGATTTTAAAATTACTAAAAACTGTTCCCTCCCAATTGGGCATGCCCTGAAGGATAAGTAATCTGTAAATTACACTAATACAGCTGAGAAATACACAGTGGACAAAACTAATGCCATGAAACTAAGCTAACTAAAGAATTCAAAATATAATTGAATAGTTAAATCCTTTAAAAACAAATATAATTAAACTCTGAATGGGGATATCGGTCCTAATATCCCTACAATATGCAGACCCTCCCTACAATATGTCTTCATCAGAGTGATGCTGATTTGGTCCTCAGTGTGAGGTCATAGAAAATACACACTGCTCTCCAGCACAGGTTCCTATCAGAGCTCCTAAAACCCTGTAATTTCCCAAATGAAGAGAGCATCTGCTTTCTTATTTTTTAAATAACAGGTTATTTTTTAATTCACTGTTATTTTTTAATATACGTAGCTTTATTGATTTCAGAGAGAGGCAGGGAGAGTGAAAGAGATAGAAACCTCAATGATGAGAAGAATCATTGATCAGCTGCCTCCTGCATGACCCCTACTGAGGATCGAACCCACAAGCCAGGCATGTGCCCAGACCAGGAATCAAACCGTGACCTCCTGGTTCAGAGGTCAATGCTTAACCATTAAGCCACACCAGCCGAGCAATAGCATCTTTTGTTAAAATGTTTGGTCTCTGACCCTTGTGAATTCCTAAGTGCTGAGAGTTCTGGAAGCATCTTTTGTTCTAATGAGGTGACTAGGTGCGCTCCTTGATGGCAGCTGGTTACCGGAAAGACCAAGCTATGATTTGAACATTGGAATTTTCAGCCCTGCCTCCCATTCTGCAGAGAGGGGAGAGGGGCTAGTAAGGAAGTATAATTGATCATGAAGAAGCCTCCACAAAATCCCAATAGTACAGGGTTCGGGGAGCTTCCAGGTGGGCGAACACATCCACACAGGGAAGGTGGTGACACACCTCAACACCGGGGAGCAGAAGTTCATGCACTGGGAACCCTACCAAACCTCCCCGAGTATCCTCCTCACGTCCTTTATCCTATCCCTTAGTAAACTGGTGACGTATATCCTTTATCCTATCCTTCAATATACTGGTAACGGAGTGTTCCTCTGAGTCCGGTGAGCGCTCTAAAATTAATCCAACCTAGGAGAGGGTGTGAGAGCCTCAGATTTACAGTCCATGGGTCAGAAGCACAGGTGACGGCTGGACTGTGCCTGGCTTCTTGTGGGACTGGGCCCTCCGGGGATCTGACACCCTCTCCGGGTAGAGGGTGTCAGGAGTGAAGACGTAGGACACCCAGCCGGTGTCGCAGAGCAATCCTTGGCGGGAAAAGGACTCCCACACCTGGTGTCAGAAGTGTGTGCGTGGGGGGGGGGAGGGGGGGAGAGGAAAGACACGCGCAGGAGAACAGTTTTCCCAGTACACTTGGCATTCCACAACTCACTCCATCCCTGGGACCCTGAGCCACTAATTCACCAACAGCAGTGATTTACTGAGCACCTTCTACTGCCAGGCTCCGTTCCAAATGCTGGGGAGGGAGCAGGAATAAAACAAACTCTCTGCCTGCTGTAGCTCACATTCTGTGGCAGCAAACACACCAATACACCACCACTGTCACTACACCCCACTACCCACTGCCCACCCGCCTCAGCGCCAGGACCTCCCCACTGGTAGTCTCCGTTTTCTTGTTCACAATGCACTCAGCGCCTTTTCAGTCTCCCCTTTAGAACATGCGTCCCCTGCAGACAGGGATGCTCCTTACAGAGATACTCACATATCTGCCTTCCCTATGTGGTCTGCCCGCCTTGCCCCCAACAGAGCCCTCATCCGTTCCCCATCTGGGAAGCAAACATAACGCTTCCAACCAGCCCCTTCCCCAGCCCCGACTCCTCTGGCGGAGCCGCAGAAACGCTGGAGTGGGCACTGCCTCTACCTCCCCCTGCCCTCACTGCTCAGAGGCACCGAGCCCCTCTCACTGAAAGGCCTTCCTGCCCACGGGCATCCTCTACCAGAACACTCTTCTCGCTGATGACTGATCTCATCAAGCTCACTCCTCATCCCTCATGTCATGGAAATGTCACTTCCTAAGAGAAACCTTCTTCCACAAAGTGTTCCCATTTCTTCTGTCCGCGTCACCAGGTCCAATCAGGGCTGAGAGGATGCGTCTGCAGCTGCACTGAGAGGCCACTGGTTCAGGAGACCAGCCTCTGGGACCTCTACTCGGAGCTGGAGAAGCTTCCCACGGTCCCTCCTCCCGACCTCTACCAGATCCTGTCCTCTACCCTCCAGGCCCCGAGTCCATCAGCATCTCTGTCGGGCTGCCCAGCTTCTCATGGCTGCCTCTTCCTGAGTCAGCAGATCTGCAAATCGGTCTCACATCTCTGAGCTTCCCTGCTCCCCGGATCTCGGCCCCACAATGCTCACTGTTTTGCTAGCTCTCAATTACCTGCACAAACATTTGTTTTAAATTTTGTCCAGCTTCTCTACTTGCAGGAAAGAGGGCCCAACCGCTTAAGTCTACGAAAGTTTTCCCCACTCCAATATTTTCTATTTTTACAGGTTTATACCTTTGGATTCCTTTGTTATTTTATAAAAACATTGGAAGTGGAGAAAAATACATCTTCAGTGAGTAACTGCCTACCCGGTTACTCATCATTGCTTAACCAGAGCTCTCCCGTTACTCATTTTATTGATAGACCTTTTATATTTAAGGATAGGAAACTTTTGTCTGTCAAGCATGTGGCAAATACTTCTCCCCATGTGTCATTTCCATTTTATGGTATTTTTATCACAAAGGAATGGTAAACTTATGTACAGTTCAATTTACCAGCCTTTTCCTTTCTGATTTTGGTGTCATGATAAAAACAGAGCACCATAAAAATATGGACTCTATTCCTTCTAGTACTATATTTCTTTTTACACTTAATGTTTAGATTTTTTATATAAGGTATGAGATAGAAGCCTACGCTTATTTTTTGATTGGTAAGCCAATTGTCCCAAATCCCTTTAAGTCAATAACCCTCTGTTTCCTCCCACCTTAATCACACAGGAACTGAAACGGCTTTCTTAGTGTTTATGTCATTCCATCTGCAGTCTAGCACTGCTGGTCCTCCCCAGGTTCCTGAGCCCGCTGCAGTTCTACTTCTCGCCAACTACTCCCTCTGATCTCCTTCCTGCTCCATTCCCTTCCCATTCTCACCCTCTCAATTCCCAAACAGTTCACTTCTACAAGCTCTCCTGCTCCTCATCCTCTCCACTGTCCTCGGGAAATTCCACCTGCACTGGAGCCTCCGAAGCCCCCAGACCTGCCTCCCACTGCCTCCAGGGTCTCTATCTGGAGGTCCCATTGCGCTCCGCGCTCAGCTACACCAACAGGAACCCGGTGTCTCCTGTGTGTTATCATCTACAGGATCACTATCAATCGAGCCGGAATTGGTAACTTCTCTCCTTCGCTAGCACATCTCTGAGGCCATGATAAATCCTACTGATCCTAGATCTCTGCTCAGCCTCTCTCCAGCAGGGGCTTCATTATCTCTGGCTCGCATTCCACCAGGTTTCCAGCTTCCCTCCCGCCATTCTCTGAACTGCCCACGGAGTGACTGTGAAAATGAAAAGCTGATCATTTCGCTTTTCTGATTAAAACCTTTCAATTGATCCTTGTGGCTTAGGAGGTAAAAATGTGAACCAGCATAGCAGGAGGGCTCTGTGCCCTGGCTGCTGTCTCTCTCTCCTAGAGCCCTGAGCCCGCCACACCCAAGTACCTGGGCGACTCAAACTCCTGCTTCTATCCTCGGCACAGGTCCCTCCGGCACAGGTCCCTTTGGCAGGAAAGTTTTCTTGCTGACTCTCTTTGCCTGGCAAGCGCCCCGTCATTTTCCAAATACAGCTTAGTGTCGTGTTTTAAACACACCCACCACTCACATGCCCCGTTTACCTTGTACATACGTACTCCACAGTCCCGCTGTATCCCTTACAGAACCACCTGCAGTTATGCTTTGTCTGTCTGTCTTCCTGCATGACTGCGCCCCGTTATTTACTTCCAATGGCCAGGCCTAACCCAGGGCTTGGGGCACACAGTAGGCATTCAAAACGGTTACTGAACAAAAAGGTTAGCAGACACAATGCTTAGTTAACAAGTGGTTTATAAAAATTATCAAAAAATGCATCTTCATGGAAAATATAAAGAGTAACATCTGACTCAATCATAAAACCCTCATGTAACAAATGTACCTCTGAAGTTCTGTAGATCAGAGGCACTATGAGTAATACTAATGAGCTTTATATTACAAATCTAACCCGTGTGGAAATAAGGATTTGGGGCTCCTGTTAGCTAAGTAAATCGCCTCACTCAGAAAACATGCTATCTGCGTTCTACACAAAAGAAGCTGACCGTCCACAGAACTCCAGGGGAGTGCTCCCAGTCTCTGCAGGCAGCTGGTACAAGACGCTCTGTTTTCCCTTCTGGAAAAGCCTCCGCATCCTCTTCCTCGCCACGGCACAGCCACCGCCCCGGGCAGGAGAGCTGCGTCGCTTTATTTGGACAATTGTGTCCTCATTACAAAGAGAATAAAAAGAGCCATAAGCAACGTTCCCATGAAAAGTGGCTCCCTGTCAATGGAAGCAGATGCAGGCGTCTGCTAGGCAGCTTTAGATGACGAGAATGTTTTGATTGCTCAGATTATCAAAACAGATTTGATATGAAAGTGTTACTGCATCTGTAAAATCTACTTTTAAGTGCAAAGAAATCTTAGTTCCAATTTTGAAATCAAACATACACAGTAAAGCCCCAGCCAGGTGGCTCAGGGGGTTGGCGTGTCATCCCGCACACCATAGGCTGCAGGTTCAAACCCCAGTTAGGGCGCATACAGGAGGCAACGGATCAAGGTTCCTCTCTCACATCAATATTTTTCTCTTCTTCCCCCTACCCCCATCCTCTCCCTCTCTCTCTAAAAATCAACAAAAACATATCCTCAGGTGAGGAGTAAACACACACACACACACACACACACACACACGCGCACGCACGCACACACACACGCACGCATACACACATGCACACACACACACACCCCACATATACAGTAAAAATATTCCATTAACTGATTTTGAAAACTTCCTCCCAGATGTGCCAGGAGATTTGGAGACCTTGGTAACAAACAGATCACCACCCTCCGGCTTCCCTGATAGCATTCAAAGTTACACAGGTACAAACTGTAAGAAACAATGGCCGCCCACTTCTAGATCCAGGCTAACATCTAACCATTACGCCGGAAGCTGTGCCCCATGCGCCATAACCGCCCTGATGCCTCTGCCTCCCTCTCGGAGCTGGGAGTCCCTCCCTGTGCACTGCAGTCGCAGCTACAGCACCCGGAGCATGCACGATCGGCAAGGCGCTGGTGGAACCCCAGCCACAAGGAGAATGTCTTCTCACCCAAAACTCCTTTTCACAGCTCCTGACTGTGTTCTAAGTGTTCCCTTGCTTTTCTTTAGTTTCAACTTGCGGCAGCTTTTAAGTACCAGCTTTACTGAGCTACCTTTTATACAGAGAGCACTTTGAGCACGGAGTTACCGGGACCGCTGTGGCAGCTTCACCCCGAGGTTTTGGTCAGTGGCATTTCCCAGAATCTCCTCGTCTGCCCAAGGTTTACACTTGAGCCCGGCTTCTGGCTGAGCAGTGCTCCCCCTGTGGGAGCGCACTGATCACCAGGGGCAGCTCCTGCACTGAACGTCTGGCCCCTGGTGGTCAGTGCACATCACAGCGACTGGTCACTCTGCCAGTAGTTCGCTGTTCAGTCGATTTGCATATTAGGGTTTTATTATATAGGATTATGTTAGATGTTGTGCCTGTTAACACATTGAATCCTCCAAACCATCCTTAAAAGTATGACTTTTAAGCCTCCAAGAACTTAGTGAGACTTTCAAGGATCTTAATGAGAACGCAAAAAAAAAAAAAAAAAAAAAAAAAAAGGAAAAGAACCAGTCAGAAATTAAGCATACACTGACTGATAAATAATATACAGGGACTCAACAGTAGACTAAAGAATCCATATAATCAAATCAATAATTTGAAATATGAGGAAGCAAAAAACACCCAACCAAAAGAGCAAAAAGAATAAAAAAAATATGAAGATAGTGTAAGGAGCCTCTGGAACAACTTCAAGCATACCAACATCCGAATTATGGGGGTGCCAGAAGGAGAGAGAGAGGAAGATATTGAAATCCTATTTGAAGAAATAATGACAGAAAACTTCCCCTACCTGGTGAAAGAAATACTTACAAGTCCAGTAAGGACAGAGAGCCCCAAACAAGAGGAACCCAAAGAGGACCACACCAAGACACATCATAATTAAAATGCCAAGGGCAAAAGACAAAGAGAGAATCTTCAAAGCAGCAAGAGAAAAGCAGTTAGTTACCTACAAAAAGTGCACATACAACTGTCAGCTGATTTCTCAACAGAAATTATGCAGACCAGAAGGGAGTGGCAAGAAATATTCAAAGTGATGAATAGCAAGAACCTACAACCAAGATTACTCTACCCAGCAAAGCTACCATTTAGAATTGAAGGTCAGATAAAGAGCTTCACAGACAAGAAAAAGCTAAGGGAGTTCATCACCACCAAACGAGTATTATATGAAAACTCAAGGGTATTCCTTGTGAAGAAGAAGAAAATAAAGATAAAAAATGTGAACAACAAAGTAGCAACAAATACATATCTATCAACAAATGAATCTAAAAATCAAACGAATAAAAAATCTGATGAACAGAATAAACAGGTGAATGGAATAGAATCCGGGGCATGGAAATGCAATAGACTGACAATTCTCAGAGGAAAGGGGTTGTGGGGGAGCGGAAAAAGATTAGACAAAGATCTTATATGCATAATGCATTACCTCTGGTCATGGGCAATAGAGTGGTGCGGCCTGGGGTGCGGTGGGAACTGGGTGGAGGGGAGCTATGGGGGGAGAAAGAGAGGGGCGTCTGTAATAATCTCAACAATAAAGATTAAAAAATAATAAAAATTAAAAAAATAATGCAAAAGAGCAAAATAAGCCAGTCGGAGAAAGATAAATATCACATGATCTCTCTCATTTGTGGAATATAATGAACAACATAAACTGGTGAATAAAAATAGATCCAGAGACTGGGAAAAATCAAACAGACCATCAAACCTCAGAGGGAAGGCAGGGAAGGGAAAAGGGGGGAGGGAGGAAAGATCAACAAAAAAATTTGTACGCATGCATATAAGCATAACCAATGAACACAGATACTAGGGGGGTGAGGGCATGTGCTGGGGGGTGGGAATGACTGGGGGAGGTCAATGGTGCGGGGGAGAAATGTATAATACTTTAATTAATAAAGAATAATTTTAAAAGGATAAAAAAGAAACCAGTTATATGGACATTATATTAAAATATTATAAAATTTGTGAAAAAGAGAAATCATTATTAGCCAATACCTACTCTGAGAACTCCCTAGATGCGGTTTGAGCTAACCTCTTGGTCATCTTTCCAGAGCTCTGCCTACCTACACCAACAGCAGAACGTTTTCTAATACCTGAAGTTTCTCAGAAACTGATCATCTTGCAAAATACAGTTTTTCTGAACTGCATGACCGCTTACTTTACCAGGATACTCACGGGCCCAGTGCTTTGGGGTTGGGTGGGGTGGGAAATGTAACAGACATCAAAGAACCCTAAGCTATGGACAGGAGAGAGTAGCTAATTGGAGGTGAACTATGGGGAGGGGAAAAAGGAATCTGTTACCAGTAGGTGTTTCATCATATTGAGCAGAGACATTCAGAAAGGAAAGAAGGCTGAAGAAGGCTGCAGGAAAACAAATGGGCAATCTCTGCCCTGACTGACACCAGACCGAGAGTTACCCCTGGCTTAAGAGACGTAAGCCAAAGTCAGGAGTGTCAGGGGGTCCACAATCTTGTGTTCTAATAACGTGATTGTATATTCAATAAAGCCGATTTCCTGTGAAAGCAGCCAGCAGCAGATTGAAGTGGTGACCCTAAATCCTACTGCGCTTTAGAGTCTCCTGGGAGCTTTTAAAACCCCAGCCTGGCCCACCCCGGAATGTTAAAAAGCCGATTCTAATGGGGCGGAGGATGGGAACCATGAACAGCAGAGCCCTAGGCTGGAGCAGGCTGGTTCTCCACGCCACTCAGTGAGGCCATTTTTACCATTTTGTACAGAAGAACACACACACTCCCCACGCACACACTCACTGTGACACCCACAAGGTTCTCCCGCTTTTTTCTCAACACCCTGCCTAAAGGGTCAGCAGAAGTCCAGGAGAGCCGGGCCCTGGGAATGGCGGATCTGGTCTGCACTGGCCTGCACTGACCTAACTCTAAACTGCCTTCTTCATCCTGTTCCTCACCCCAGCACTGGCACATGGAGGAATTTTGTAAATGGCGAATGAATGAATGAAAGAAAGAAGAGGAGGAAAAGAAGAAAAAGTTCTCCCTTTGTTTCAACCTACCACATGGGAACTCCTGAACCCCGACTTTGACTCCCGTTGTTAAGAGGCAGACAGCGCCTGCATGGCCACAGGGCAGTCTGCCTGAGCGTTTCTCTGGAGACGCACATGGAAATTCTATTTCTTCTTTCAAGGGCCCGTACAAATATCAATGTGTGCAGTGGAGGGTGGGGTGGATGGGGCTCCAGTGTAAACCCGTCCTGAGTGTGGACAGGACTTGAGTTTATTCTAAACCATTGGAACAGCCAAGTGATGCGGCTGGTGGTTCTGAGTGACACCATCACATGAGACTGGAGCATCCTTCTTGCTGGGACGCCCTCTCCTGCTGGCTCTGAGCAGCAGCCATGTTGGGAAGGCACAGGTAACCAGGAGCTAACAGCCGTCTGCAGCTGACAACCAGTGAGAAACGGAGGCCCACAGTCCAATGCGCACCAGGAATGCTGCCAACAACCCGTCGACCAGGAAGAGGGTCCTTCCACGATCAAGCCGTCTGAGGAAGGAGGACGAGCAATCATGGTGGGAGCTGCTAAGGGGTTCCAGACAGAACGTGCCTGGGTTTGGTGATTTGTCTGGTGTTGGCAGAGATGAACAGAGAGAGCTGAAGTGGACTAGCTGTGGTCTGGCACAATTCAGTGCCATGGTGGAGTGCACCTCCATGCAGCTCAGAACTGCTGTCCTTCCTTTCCTGCCTCAGTTTCTTTACTTCCTTACCTTTAGTGGCATTCATACTCAGACGCCTTTATTAAACATTAGGCTCTGGGCAAAACGCGGTGGTCCAAACAGATCCCTGCTCGATGGTGCTAGCATTCTAGAGGACCCCCCTCATAACTAATAGGACGTCCAAGCTGTTACCTCCTGGAGATCCGCTCTCTTCTGGGCTCCCGGTTCTCCGGGACCTTCTGCTTACTCACTGGTGGCTGCCTGCTGGAGCGGTGTTTCTGCTGCTGGCAGAGTGCTGCTCCTTACCCACAATTACCCTCACTTCTCCAGCTAATTCCCCAGCTACTCCTCATGGCCTTCCTCAGACAGGCCTCTGCACCTGGAGCTCAGGAGCCCTCTCTTCCTTCCTTGTTTCTTACCCAGCTTAAAGGCCAGGTCCCCAGCGCATGCTCACTGCCTTAAATCCCCTGCCCATCCCTGCCTCTGCTCCTGCCCGGCTTCCTGCCTCCCCACTCCCCCCGGAGACACGAGTGACTCCTCGGACAGCTAGCTGGGATAAAGAGCCGAGTGCGCGCGCTCACCTCCCTCCCGGGGCTGGGGAACCTGCGTGCATGCCGGAGCACGCCTTCTGTCCCTCTCCTCGCATCACAAGTTCGGGGCGGGGGGCTCCACAGATGTGTTTGGAGCTCCCAATGATGGTGACTCAGCCAGGCTGTCTAGTTCAGAGACACGGACTAGCGGCACCCTGAGGAGCAGGCCCACGCCGTGTCTGCTGCTCCGGCCCCCCGATGCTCATCCATTCAGTGACAGTCACTGAGCACCCGCCATGTGCCGGGCACTGTTCTAAGCTCCCGGGACCCTCAGTAACCAGAGCCATGAAGACTCCTGTCGACCTCGACCTTCCAGTCCAGCCCGGGCAGCCAGACAGCTCACAACAAGAAGAGCTGAATTACACAGTCTATTAGATAATGACAAATGCTAATTCCCAAACACTTATGTCTCACTATCCTCATTTATGAAATAAAAAATACATAATCATCACACAGCAGGTGTTCTCAATTGCTTGAGAAATGGATTGTTAAAAATTACTGGAAAATGCTTAAATATAAAATTTTTGATTAATAACAATTAAGGCATTTAATAAAAATTATTCTTAAATAAAACAATTAGCGTTAGGGATTCTAAATTTTGTTCACAGTACAAATATTAAAATAAAACTTTACCAGACACAGTAACAGCTGTCTTCTGAGGCCAGGAAAGGAGACTTGCTACAAAGTGAAAGGGATGTCAGGAGAAATGGAAATGACTGTACTCTGTCCTCAATTTTAAGAATCCTGCTTATTAATTTCAAGCTATTTTAATGCATCTGTTCTCAGAAATGGGAAATGAATGGCATCTTCCCTTTCTGCCAACTCTTTCTTAATTTTTAAAACGGACAATATAGTTTAAGGGTTTTTTCCCTGCTTCTGGGGGGGGAAAAAGAAAAAAGAAAAAAAACACACACCTCTTTGGCTCTTTCTAAGTAAGAGCCCAGCTTCCAAAGAAAGAACCTTGCCTTGGCCGGCTTCTCTGAGGAGGTCCTGTCCCCACAAGGACACCCCTCCCCTGACCTCTGTGCTGGGACTCCCCCCTTCCCTGCGGAGCTCCCCACACTGACCCCTTTCAGAGGGAACCACCTCACACAACACAATGATGGTCTCTCTTTGTTCAAACGGCTTGGCCTTCTCAGAAACTCCCGAAACTAATAAGCAATTGCACGTGGTTAGCATACCGAAGTCTATGCTTTCCTATATACCGGTAATGAACGAGTGGAATCTGAATTTTAAAACATAATACCATTTACATTAGAAACCCGCCCCCCAAATGAAATAGATATAAATCTAACAAAATATATACACAAACTACAGGAGGAAAACTGCAAAACTGATGAATAAAATCAAGAACTAAATAAACCGAGAGATATTCCAATGTTCCTAAACAGGAAGACTCACTATTACCAGGATGCCCATTCTTTTCAACTTGACCTACAGAGTCAACACAATCCCACTGACAATCCCAGAGAGTTACTTTGTGGATCTCAACAAAGTGATCCTAAACTGACACGAAGAGGCAAAGACCCAAAACAGCCAACTCAACATTGAATAACAGTCAGAGGACTGATACTATGTGACTTCAAGACCCACTAACAAGCGACAGTCATCAAGACAGGGTGGTGGTGGTGAAGGAGCAGACAGAGTGGAACAAACAGAGCCCAGAAATACAGCCACACGGACACCGCCAGCGGGTCTCTGACACGGGAGCAAGCCGAGCGCATGGAGCATAGGGTCTCTCAGCAAAGGGTGCCGGGACACTGGCCAGCGCCTGGAAAATAATAGGCGCAGTCACAGACTCTATGCCCTTTTCCACCATCAGCTCCAAATGGACCACAGACCTAAATGTAAGACACAAAACGTGACACCTCTAGAAGGTAACATCAGAGAAAGCCTGGAAGACCTTGGGTATAGTGTTACGCCACAAAAGGAAGGATCCGTGAAAAGAAACATTGATTGGCTGGACTTGATTAAAATTAAAAATGCCGCTGAGACCGGTTTGGCTCAATGGATAGAGCATCAGCTTGGGGACTGAAGGGTCCCGGGTTCGATTCCGGTCAAGGGCATGTACCTTGGTTGAGGGCATATCCCCAGTAGGGGGTGTGCAAGAGGCAGCTGATCGATGACTCTCTCTCATCGATGTTTCTAACTCTCTCTCTGCCTTCTTCTCTGTACAAAATCAATAAAATATATTTTTTTTTAAAAGTAAAACATCCTAAAAAAAATAAATTAATTAAATTAAATTAAATCAAAAATGCCTGCCCTATGAACGGCAGCATCAAAAGAACAGGACCAGCCCAGACAGGGAGGAAATATTTGCAGAAGACAGGTCTGATGAAGGGCCACTACCCAACCCTTTAGGTCGGTAGTATGAAAGGACTGAGCAGTGGGGAGACAGGTCGGTAGGTAGGTAGGTAGATATGACATGTAGCTTTAGGGTTCTGCTGTTTGTAGCCATTTGGGCCAAATGCTGGTGGAAGGAAGGCAGGTGGAAGCTATACTTGAAGATGTTACCTCTTCAAAAAAAGAAATCACACAAATTGCACTATGCTTCCTACCCCTACCCTCACTGCCACCATGCATTAAAAGGACTGCCCACATAGCAAGGCATTAACAAACCCTTCAGATACCAAAAATTAACGCTGCCTTCCCTGGCTTCCAGTACAGGAGCCAAGAGGAGACTGCAGAAAGCTCAGCTGTACTCTAGGCAGCCAAGTACCGCTCTGACCGTACTGTGGGAGCAGAGCCGAGATTACAGCCAAGTGAGGCAGTCAGAGCATCCTCTAGGGGCCGGCGTGGTTGCACTGGAACATGGTGGAAATGCACATTCACAGGCCTCACCCCAGACCTACGGGAGCAGAAACTCGGGGGGGGGGGGGGGGGGATTGATCTGTGTTTTAACAAGCCATCCAGGTGATTCAGATGCCAGGTCAGCTTGAAAACCACTAAGCTACGAATGCCAGCCTTCCCACGAATCTTCCCTGTCCGTCTCAGCTGACCCTCAGGACCCCGCTTCTCCTTACGAATGGCAATGCCACGGCCACTGAAGAGAGTGGGACACTGTACCCCACGCAGCCCATCAACGGAGTCTGCACAGAACAGTCTTACGGAACTGAACTCTCTCCTCAGCCCTCTTCTCAACTTACTAGGAAAACTGGGCCCAGACTGGATCCTCATTTGCAGTTTAACATTTTTAATAAACAATCTCAGCAAACAGCACTGTGTATTAAGACCTAGGCAAAAAGCCCAGGCCGGTGTGGCTCAGTAGATAAGAGCGTCTGCCTGCAGACTGAAGGGTCCCGGGTTCAATTCCGGTCAAGGGCACATGCTTGGGTTGTGAGCTCGACCCCCAGTGGGGGATGTGCAGGAGGCAGCTGATCCATGATTCTCTCTCATCATTCATGTTTCTCTCTCTCTCCCCTGTTCCCTTCCTCTCTGAAATGAACAGAAATATATATTTAAAAATAATAAAAATACCCCTGGCAATGGACAAGGAGATACCTGATGGGTGGTGTTGCTCTTATATCAATCAGGGGCAAAGCAGATGTACAGTCCTTAGTTTAGCCTAGCTTGATGCCTGTGTTGGTGGCCAGAACTTTTTAATGCTGAGGCACAAAAAAATAATAACAATAATAATAATAATAATAATAATAGACCTAGGCAAAAAGACACTGTTCAAATTTCAATTCCCGTGCTATCCCTGGCCAACGTGGCTCAGCTGGTTAGAGCATCGTCCCAAACACCAAAAGGCTGCAGGTTTGATTCCCAGTCAGGGAACATAGTAGGATGCAGATTCAATCCCTGCTTGGGCATATATGGGAGGCAGCCAATTGATGTTTCTCTCTCTCTTTCAAAAAAAAATCAATAAAAACATAACCAAATATTTTCAACTCCAGTGCTAGACAGGCATAGAAACCTGGAGCCCCTGAAACGAGGCTGGCTGGCCCCTGAGGGCGCCAACGCCACCAAGTCAGAGGGACAGAAACGCTGAGGGGCTGGGTGATGAGAATGTGGTGGGATTAGATAGTGGTGATGGTCACACAACTTCGTGTATATGCTCAAGATTACAGGATTGTACATTTAAAAATAAAAAGAAGCTCCCGAGCTAGATCAAAGCCTGCCTGCACTCCCAAACGACTCAGAGAGCCTCTCCTGCAGAACTGGGGTGAAGGCAAATCTTAAAAGTCTCGGCACAACCACCAAAAGGCGAGGCGGGGTCCCACCGAGCACTCAGCTGCCGGCAGCAGAGCCACCACTGCCCGTTTCTGCCAGCTCCGTGTCTTTCCGAGATACCAGCGGCGCTTGGGTTCACCAAGAAAGTCTGAATTTCACATCTTCATTAAATTTGTAATCTGAAAAAGTACAGCCTATGACAAATATGTCCCAGCGCACAAAGTCATTGCTCATGTTTGATTTGTGATTACAATCCCTAGGTACCCAGGAGGTCACTGAAGTTGTTCTTGGACTAATGACAAGAAGCAGAAGTGAACTTAAGACTAGATGATATATTTGTGCCAAGGCCTAACGGCAGACTTACAGAAATGCTTGCTGAGCACAACCGGTTTTTGGATCGTTGGGGGGAGGGAGGGGAAGGGGGTAACTACAGGGCACATGACAGCGCACCAAATTCAAAAGAACCTGCCTGAGAACAGACAGCGTGATATTCATGTTGCAAGACACAATTTAGTCTTGGAAAATCATCATGGGCTGATTTAACTAACATTGTTCATATAAAATTTATTAGTTTTGTGATTCCATGCAGTTTACATATGTACTGAGCTTTATGATCACAGAAGTCCAAGAATTTATATTAAGTTTTTGTGTTTTTACGGATTTCATCCATTCAACAAATATAGGTGTCCCAAAAAAATGTACACACACACACTTGAATAATTATAAAGACAGTGCTTATTTCAATACAATTCATTTTCTAAACTGAGCTCCCAGCTGTTAAAGCGTGCATATTTTTGGGACACCCTGTATTACTGAGCACTGACTATGAGCCAAGTAGTCTTCTAAGTGCTACATTTCTGAAGTAATCTATAATGATAAAAATGTAATATGTTAATCAGACTGGACAGCCGAATGACCTTCCGGACAAAGCCGGAGCTACGAGGGCCGAGCCCCTTGCTTGAGTTTCGTGCACCGGGCCTCCAGCATTATACTGAAATAGGTTAGAATGAAGGTGGGGCCACAGGAACCGCTTCCTTTAAAGGAGGCACTATGTTCCATCTCATGAACATGACTACTCTCTGCATAAGCTTTGCTTCCTTTCCGGTCCGCAGAGCGCCCCTGGCAGTACGGACCCCTCCCCAGCTACAGCCTCACTGATGCGGGTGAATACAGCCAGTGTCCCTGGGCCCCTTCCCTGCGGGACGGACACAGGCTGATAAGCAGGCATGCGCGCACGTGGATTTGGGGATCCATCACCTCACTTCACACCAAGTTAAACAGAGGAACTGTAGTTAGCCCAACTGCTACAAAATGATGTTTAACTTGAAGTTTGGTACCATACACTGTATTCAAAAATCATCCCTCGCTGCGATCTACTGAAAGTCAGCCCTCGGCCGAAACCGGTTTGGCTCAGTGGATAGAGCATCGGCCTGCGGACTGAAGGGTCCCAGGTTCGATTCCAGTCAAGGGCATGTACACTGGTTGAGGGCACATCCCCAGTGGGGGGTGAGCAGGAGGCAGCTGATCGATGCTTCTCTCTCATTGATGTTTCTAACTCTCTATCTCTCTCCCTTTGTCTCTGTAAAAAAATCAATAAAATATATTTTTAAAAAAAAAAGTCAGCCCTCGACACAAGGGTTTGTAAGAAATAAAAATTAAAAATAAAGATTTTTTTAAAAATCAATAGTGTCTCTCTTAAAACTTGGCTCTCCGTGTTCTTATCCGCATTTTCCTACTTGCAGTTCCCCCTGAAAAGCACTCCTGGACTCCGAGGAGAAGCTGAGCCATTCCAATGGCTGGCTCTGCCGAGCACTAAGACAGACGGAGCTCTGTGTCAGGGTTAGCTGCTGTCCGAGGCATCAGGCAAAACAGCCCTCTTGCCTTTCTGATCAGAGCACTGATTACGTGCTTGTCAGTTTAGCTCACATTTTGGAAGTTTGAAAAGTTCTAAATGTAAAAAAAAAAAAAAAAAAATTCCAAAAGATAACATATAAGTTCACTAGCAAAACCAATCATTAAAAAAATTACATCCCTAAATCTGAGTTTATAAAATCTGAGTTTATAACTGATTTTATAAGTTATACCAAGAAAAAAATTAAAAATACAAGAATATATGCCTACACCACACAATAGTGATTAAAGAAATTTATTTTTTAATCTTTATTGTTGAAAGTATTACACGGGTCCTCTTTTCCCCCATTAACCTCTTCCTGTCCACTCCTCCTGTCCTCCCCCCAGGAATTTTTAAGTAAGGTGACTTCTTGTTGTTAAAATCACTTAAGTGAAACATAAATTAATAATTCTCATGGTCTGCCGAAACCGGTTTGGCTCAATGGATAGAGCGTCGGCTTGGGGACTGAAAGGTCCCGGGCTCGATTCCGGTCAAGGGCATGTACCTTGGTTGCGGGCACATCCCCATTAGGGGATGTGCAAGAGGCAGCTGATCGATGACTCTCTCTCATCGATGTTTCTAACTGTCTATCTCTCTTCCTCTTTGTACAAAATCAATAAAATATATTTTTAAAAAATAATAATAATAATAATTCTCATGGTCTTACAGTTTACTTTTCTTCCCTGAATGTAGAAAGTGGGGGAGGGGCGTACTCATCACTGAAAGGGGTAAATTTCTCCCCATAAAAGGCATTCTCACTCAGGGGGTCTCCTCGGGCTTCTGCGGTGTGGCCCCAGTGCATGTCTATCTGTGCTGCTCTTTACACAAACATCTGCACCTCAAAATACCCAATGACCAGTTAATATGAAAATTCATCAAGTTACGACCAAATAAAAACCTTTGATGGAACTTTATTTAATATCAGTACAAACTAGAATTCTATTTTGTTTGCTTACTCTGGAGAAACTTTGTATTGGAGGGAAACAAGCAAAAGAAAGAGCATTCCCAGTGCAGCCCGGATGGCCGCGGGCTCGGGCGCACGTGTGCGTTAGGAGAGGGCTGGCGCCGTTACTCAGCTGCCTGCGGAAGCGACCGGGCGACTGCGGGACCAGGGGTGCTGTTTTCAGTCAAACAGCTAATTAATGACTAAACAAAAGAGACTTTAGTCCCAACAACACTCATGGAGTACTAATATGTGTAATTATGAAGTAGTCATTTGTGCAATCAGAAAGTTGCATTAGCATAATTATTTCTGGCCCTGGGCCTTAAAAATATTAACTTAAAACGAAAAAACCTGGTAACAGTTCACCCAATGAAGATGTGAATACCAAATGGGTCATGAAGCAAGAGCTGGCGCCTTGACAGACGTGCGCTGTGTTTAATACTTTCCCTCTCCTGCCCTGGATAGAAACATCAAGCCTAACCCTCCAGCTACCTGGAGGCACAGAATTCCTACTGGTAACATACATTCTTCATTATCTACAGCCCCTAGATTAATATTCATCAAGAATAAAAACGATTTCCACAAGAAATGAGTGTGCTACTTAAAAAAAAAAAACCTTCATGCAGAAATACATTAAGCGTATGTATAATACTTTAAATGCAAACGAATGGAGAAGCCAAACAGTTCTATAAAGCAAAGGACCACGGTCACTGACAGCTGCAAGATCTCGGGAGGCCACAGGAAGTCACCCTCTGGGACAGACATGGAGCGACTCCGGGCAGGGCCTCCCACGTCCACCGCTGACTTCCTCTCCGCTCTCTGAGAACACAGGACTGCTGCACAGGGTCCCTCCGGGGCTCCTGGGATTGCGCCCTAGAGCCTGGCATAAGCGATGTCCCATAAATGCTCGCTGCCAAGACTGCTGCCATCAGCCTCATTCCTTCATCGTCTTCGAAGCCCGGGCGGAAGGTGTGTGTGGTGGGGAAAGCGTAATCTAGACTTGATTCGTTTTCCCATACATCTGATTCCAAGTCGCAAACAGCACTCAGGAAAGGAAGGTTTCCCTCTCCCGATGAGCTGGGAAGGTGAGGAGTGGCTTACCTGGGCCCTAAGATATCTCTTCCCCTCTAATAATCCTCCTTCTCAGTGACTTTCAGCTCCACCAAATATGGGCAAATGAACCCACAATACGAACCCGCTGTTAACGCTTTTTAACCCAAAACTAAATCACAGAAAGGTTCTGCCGAGTGCACCGATGTTTAGAGTTACGGGCCTTTGATGAAAAGCCTAGACAACACACAATAGAACGAATGTTCCTGAGAACTCAAAGAAATGAAGGTCAGACCAAGGCAAGCCCTATCAAGTGAGCTATCTTGACCAATTTAACTACTTTTCACCAGTCCTTTGGCAGTCACAGGCAGGGCTACCATCCTGCCATCCTGTTACAAGGCTCAGGGACAATCAGACCCGGTCCTCAGCCTCTAGCAGAGAACAGGTCTCCACGAATGGCAGCATGGGAGTGGCCCAGGCTCCCTCTCCCCTCCCCCAATATGCACACGCAGTGTAAAAGTTGGGCTTTCTCAAATAGTCATGAATATTACAAGACAGGTCGGACCTGAACAAAGGAATTTCTCCAGATTTCTACAGACTACTCCCGGGAATTCCGCTGTGCACACCCCGCGGAGAGATGGGGACAACATGGGCGAGGAGAGGACAGCTGACATCTCGTCCTGGTAACTCGGGCCGCCAGTCCATGTGGCGAACATGCTGTGCACACGCTGGGCCAGTGAGATCTAAGGAAATGCACGTGTGTAAACCCAGCCCCTGAGTACAAGCCGCTTCAAGCGGCCCTCCACCAAACACAGCCCTCCACCAAACTCGGCCCTCCACCAAACTCGGCCCTCCACCAAACTCGGCCCTGCACCAAACTCGGCCCTCCACCAAACACGGCCCTCCACCAAACTCGGCCCTCCACCAAACTCGGCCCTGCACCAAACTCGGCCCTCCACCAAACTCGGCCCTCCACCAAACTCGGCCCTCCACCAAACACGGCCCTCCTCCAAACACGGTCCTCCTCCAAACACAGCACTCCTCCAAACTCAGCCGTCTGCTCCGCTGGAAGGACGTGGCCCTCGGAAGGACAGCACGGCCACACTTCACTGGAGGAGCAATAGAAGGGACTCGCTGAGCAAATGGCCCTGCCTTCACAGGCCCACCGAGCCAGTGGACAGCATGATGTGCGTGTCCTCCAGGCTCCAGAGCAGCTGAAGGACGAAGGAGTGCTTTGATGGGAATACTAACAATCTCCGCCTCCAATGGTCCAAGCCAGTTAAAAACTGAATGGGAGGGGGCGGGCGCATAAAGAAGGGAGGGGATTAGAAGCACAAATGGGCAGTTACAAACAGCCCTGGACGGGAAGTACAGCTGGGGAATACGGGAAGTACAGCTGGGGAACACAGTCAACAACGTTATAATAGCGGTGCCTGGTGTCAAGTGAGCACCACACTCACTGGGAGGGTCACTTCATAAGGAATATCAGTGTCTAATCACTATGGTGTGTGCCTGAAACTGGTATGATACTGAATATCAACTGTAACTGAAAACAATTTTTAAATAAAATAAAATTTTAAGTGTTTTTAATGACAGGTCCATTGACACAGAGTTAACAACTCCTGATCCGAGCCTTCTGCTGTCACTCCAAGATTCCCGTTTTTCCTAAAGCCAAAAAGGAACAGGAACAAAGGCTAATGTCCTCTCTACAGAACGCAGGCCAGCCGCCCAGCTCCGCCTCCGCGCCAGCTTCTCAGCACGGAGAGAGCGGGGACCCCGGAGGTACCGGCCTGTCTGTGAACTTGGCAGTGAGCAACATGGACCTAAACCAGCGGTTTCCAGGGAGCTCTGTGAACTGGAGTGCTGGGGCCAAACATGGAGCTTACTTTCCTTTTAGTCTTATCTCTATAAATGTTCTTTATTGGATATTTTATACTATATCTAAAAGGTAAAAGTAAAACATCTCGATTATTTTAACTCTGTAAGTAAAAATGTGAACTCAGTTGAAGAGCCATGCTCCAACGTTCCAAAAAACCTGAAATCCATTATCTAAATAAACTACCAACTACATTTCTAACACTGTCACCTCTAGCTTTATAAGATTCTAAAGGCCACTGATTTTAATTAAGCATAGCTGCTTTCTAATATAATTTCAAATCATAATTAAAATAAACTGCCAACTTGATATAAAATTTAAAAATACATATGTTTTGATACATTTATAAATAAACTGGAGCTAATATATGACAGTATGGAGTCAAATCCATGGTGCAAAAACATACTGAATTTTACAAAGACATATACTGAATTTTAAATAGTTCAAACCTAGTTGTGACCTACTGAATGGCTCCCAAAGTATACTATTTTGCTGGTAGAGTAATAATCTATGGTAAAGACTAATTTAAAACATATCTACTTTATCTGCCTTAAATGTTTGAAACAGCTAATAAATGACCACAGGAAACAATAGGCCTCTAAACTAGCTAATGTTAGTCAAAGCAAAAGTATTCTGTCTGAAAGAGAAAAATAATTTATGTAAATAATCAAAATATACATACCTTAAAAGAAATTTAAAGTCAGCTGAGATATGGTAACAAAGTTATGGGGTTCTATGGAGTATTTAACTCAGTAAACTAGGAAAAGTAAAGAAACTTTCATCCATATAACCACTTACAACTCAAAACGAAAGCATTCTAAATTGAGGAGCTGGACAAAATAATCTTCAAAAAATAATGGTGAACAGACACACTGTTTTCTTCTTATCTTAGTTAAATGTAACACCCTAACAGGGTAGCACACATCTATACATATAAAAGCCGAAGTGACTGGCAAACCAGCTGATAGCTATGATGATCACTGACCACCAGGGGGCAGGCGCTCAACACAGGTGCTGCCAAGCAACAGCAACTTTGCAGAGTGCCCTCTCACACTCGGGGACCCCTCGGGGGATGTCAGATGCCGGATTCAGTCTGATCCCTGCAGGCCAGGCCGAGGCACCCTGCTCACTTGGCAGACGCCGTTTGAGCCCCAGCACCGCTCCAAGTGTAACTGGCTGGGTAGGGACCGAAGGAGGTGGGTTCCAGGGCACATTCTGCCCGTCTTGCCCAGTTCCACCCCGCTGGCCACCTCTTAATTAATTTACTTTCAATATGCACGAACCTGTGCACCAGGCCTCTATATATATAACCAACTCTGCAAAACCAGTAACCCAGCCATTTGAATTAAAGAACTAGAACTCCCCAAGTTATGGACACACACTCAATTCTTACCACCACACTAAGCGGGTATCACCCTAAATTCCAATATTCAGATTCCGAACTAAGAACAAAGAGAAAGCAATCAAACCGTGGTAAGACTCCCAGATTAAGATTTACCAAAAAAGAAGAAACATCACCCAAGAAGATAAACTTTACTTCATTCTAATTCATCAAATGTCTTTCTATCTGGATGCCAAATACAAGGAGGGGCACAAGTAAGCTTACAGTTGTGAGTCGGAGAAACAGAGTTTATTCTTGTATGTTTTATTTATTGTATTATTTCCATTCAAACCCCTATAAACCTACTTTTGCCTCTGTATCCAGTCTACTAAACAGTCTTCCTTCTAATAAAGATTCCTATGGTTCCGGTAAGGTAGCTGGCCTCCATGCAAACTGTCTTCATCGCAGGACTAAGAGCTTTCTGCCAGCAGGAAGCCCACGCGTCCCAACTCTACAGACACTTCACATCGTCAAGACACCGCACGGCCTGTGGGCACTGAGCTGTCTCTTCACCAACTCGTGACAGCAGACGCACCGGTGTTCAGTGGAGATGCAGGCAGTTAACCACCAAATGCAAGACGCCAAAATGCAGGAAAACATATAGAGAACCCATGCTCTCTTAGTTAGTCAGTCAGCGTGCACAGTTGATATTGTTCAAAGCAAGCCAAGCCAAGCAAAGATCGTACAAGAAACATGTTGGTTTCTGTCAAATCCGAATTAAATAATCTTCTCATTTACCATTTCCTAGTTCAATATTTCCAGGCAAAGCTAATATAAAGTAATACTATGCAAAATGACCTAAGCAGTTTGCCCTTTAAGAAATGATACCCCTAGAAATAGAAAATTATCTACCTCATTAGTGTTCCAACGGTGCCTCTCTTTGGGTAAACTTGAACATTTCGGCAGACATTCAAGCAGCTTTTTCGGTAAAAAGATTTTTACATGACTACTATTGCTGTTCCCATGATCATCTACAAAGAAGAAGACAATACATTCAGAGAAAATAGAGAAAATCTCTGTGAAGTTCACTGGCAAGGTCAGAAGCAGCAGCCAGGTTAGTCAGCCCAAGAGCCAGTGCTCTGGGTGCGGTCCTCACTGGACCCTGAGCAGAGCTCCTGCTCCCTGGCCAGCAGTGGACAGGGCCACCCCAGCAGCTGCCCGTGACCAGGCGTCACTTTTAAAGGTTCTCGCCCAGGTTTCCATGAAGTCCACCCAAGCCGCACAATAATTTAACCTCAAACACAACCCCGGGATCCTCTATTAACCACTTGAAAAGGTTTACGTTTTTTTAGGAAAGAAGAATTCTAATAAAAGAGGACTATTTTATTCATAAATTAATACCACTTCATCCTCTAGAATATAAATGAGACTTATCCTTTCAAAAGCAAGTTATATATCTTATAAGGAATTTAAGGCTGCAGTTAGCTAGGTAGTACAGAAGCTGACCTTTCTAGCCTAAATGTAAAAATATAGCATTTTAATTAACTCAATTTACATATACATATCTACATCATTAATGTATTTCATCAAAATATAACTCTTCTAAATTAAGTGAAAGAGAAATCTATTACTTTCAGACTAATTGGTATGTCTCACTAGCTGATAATTGGTCTCCCTGGTACTTTCTAAAAGAGATCATATCCTTTATGTATCATTTCATTCATTTATTTATTTGCACATCATTTCCTATTTCATTCCTGTAACCAAGTCCCCTTTGCTTGGCTCAAAATTTCTTTCCAGTTTTGGCACATTTAGTTCCAAGTTTCTAAGTCCCCACTCCAGTTTTGTTTTGTTTTTTGTTAAACAGGAGCCCCAATATCCAAAGGACGCAGAGCATAACCAGGTACAAAGGTGCAATGATTAAATACTAAACATGGAATTTGCTCCAGAAAGCACGGTTGAAATAACAAAATGTAATAAAAACACTGAACTCCAAGTAAGAGTCCCAGTTCTGCTCCTTTCTGATTGTGTGATCTTGGGTAAGTTACTTAATACCTTCAGTTTTCCTAAATCAAGGAGAATCAGACTACCTCTGATTCTCCTCTGTGAACCCTACAGAACTGACTGTAATCCAGTGACTTAACCTATCTGCAATTAAACAGCCTTTTAGAGGCACAACGGTATTCGTCAATAATGTCAAAAGTGAAATACAGCAACTTATCTTTCTAGTCATTTACTATAATGTTGCTTACTTAGCATAGGTCTATTTTTTGAGCATGTCAAAACCATAAAAGAATAAAAGTATTTTCTACAGCCACAATAAAAATCCTCTCCAAGCATTTTTCATCTCATTTACACATTTCTCCTCAAGGAAAATATCTTAACAGGGAAATATTGGGTGTAGAAATAAAGTCTAAAGAAATTTACTACATCATATGGAAATATTTTGTAGAGAGGAACTTAGGAGAGCTTTAGCATACTCAATCTTTTTTGGTCCATGAACTACATAACCGATTGAATTATAATGCCCATCTCCCATTTCTATAAGCAGTGTAAAAACTTCAAAACTGACTGCTTTTAAGAATTCAAATTTTTAACTTAGGGGTGAAATTAAATTAAACGTTTTTAAATCTTGCTATGTAACCAAGAATGTTAAACTAAGAGAATGTTCCTAGAAAGTTCTGTGTTAATTGCACCCTACAAAACCCCTGTAATTTCATGTGCTGACGTGTGCTCCCTGCACCTCATGCCCAGAGGGGACCGGGGCCTCAGACTGTAGAGAGCAGAAACCATACCCCAGGAGCCTTCACCTCCCATCCCTCCTCTCCGCCCCTGAAGTGGTTTTATTCTTACTTTATAAAATGTCCCATGTTTATACAATTCTGAAAGTAGAGGAGGAATCCTAAAATCTATACTTAACTCAAATATCCCCACTTACAGGGTGCCTTTCTGAAAACAGTGCTATGCCAGGTGCTAATAAATGGCAGACCCTGAATTGTATGTATGTCTAGGCGTATCATACGCTGAGAAAACCACTTAAAAGGTGCTTTGAACAATAATAACAGAATATTAGGCCCCAGCTTCTGTTTCTATGTTTGTGATCACAGCCTGATGTCAAGTGTCTGACCTTTCAGCCTCTTTGAGGAACCAGCCGTCCCTGTGACACATTAAAGTGCATCTATGGCCAAAACCGGTTTGGCTCAGTGGATAGAGCGTCGGTCTGAGGACTGAAGGGTCCCAGGTTCGATTCCAGTCAAGGCATGTACATTGGTTGGGGGCACATCCCTGGTGGAGGGTGTGCAGGAGGCAGCTGATCTATGTTTCTCTCTCATTGATGTTTCTAACTATCCATCCCTCTCCCTTCCTCTCTGTAAAAAATCAATAAAATATGTTTTTTTAAAAATAAATAAAGCACATCTATGTACAGGTATGTCTGCACGCTTGGGAGGGTGAGGAAGGGAGAGAGTGAGAGTGCCCTCTTCTCAGCAACACCAGTAGCTGCTGTAGAAAAGCCTTGTCTCCTCTCTGATAGGGAATCAGGCAGAGGTGAGCCGGCGAGGGCTTCTAAGAGGAGAAGGAGGATGGCTGTGTAAGCACTGTCTCAATCAAGTTCCTAAATATAGTGCTGTGGGCTATGCGGCCAGGCTTCAGCAGGAGCAAAAGTATGCCAGGCCAATGAGCTCCCCTAATCATCTTTAACTGTGCTATTTCCAGAATTTTAGGTGCACACTGAATAGAAGTGGGATGTTTTTAAGAAACATAACAATGGGCAAATTTCCCCACTATGCATCATGAAGACGGCAATTTTAGTACTGGGGAGAAATAGGAACTCATTCATATAGGCAAAATGTTAAGACGCTTATTTTCAAATTTCTGTTTTCTAGTTAAAAGTGTCATAAAAAGTAACTTTGCTTTCCCACTGGAAAAGAACTCCCTTTTCATCTTTTTGGAATAACTTCACTGGCATGATAATTAGATAAATACAAGTGCCAGTTTTTAAATCCTGTCTTAGGACAAGATTGTAACAGCACCTGAGAGTAACCTGAAGTATCACTGGTTCCAAATGCAGCTCAGGACTTAATGTAAACAGTTAAACTGACCCCGCGGAATGGAAGTGCCAACCAGATCCAGTGAAGCACTTCATTATCGTTATCCAGCGCAATACTCAGGTCCGATATATGACTTCAGAAAGTTATTTCCTAACCTCCTCACAATAAAAATAACTAGTGAAGCTCCTGAAACTGACAGATGATTTGTGTGCCTGACAACTATAATTCTAGAGAATGAACCATCTTTTCCAGTCAATCTTCAAATATTTTCCGAATAATAATTTCAGAGACACAGTGTAATTTAACTAAAACTTTCTAAAAATATACAAAAATATGCAGTCACTTAATAAGGCAAGGAGTTCTTATTTTCATGTTTTATTGCTAAAAATTGAGATTCACGTTGCCAAATCCTTTATTTAAATCCAAAGAAATACGTGTGACCTTTCCTTGGGACACCCTGTTGACTTCTGCAAGGGAAATTATAACTATATCAACTCTAACCTGGAAATGATGCATCCATTTTATTTTTGTTCATAATTAATAAAAATTAAATAATGTTGGTTCTGTTATTTAATCAAGTTGATTACAGTTAATCTCTTAACTTCTAGACCAAACTGCTCAAAATAAGCTGATATAACAGTGTATCAAACTGCTAGATCTTACCAGGAACATATCTGATCAGCCTGGAGTGGTAAAATTCAAAGGAAGCTCTATAATTTTCTGTTTAGCTCTAATTATCATGTGCTTAGATTTAATTAGCAGGATGGGAACTGATTCAGGAAAACAGCCACATATTGTTCTATTCAAGTCAGCACAGTGCTCACAGCAGCAAATACTGCCACTACAAATGTCAGACTTGCAAATCATTATTCATCCAAAATACATATTAATTAAGCACCAAGTATGTGCCAGCATTGGTAGGATTTCTCTTTATTCCTTTCCAAAGAGATTCTCCAAAATGAATTAAACTCCATTGTAATTATCCAAAAGATATTTAAAGGTTAAAAAAAAAGTTTTTTAATGGAAAAACATAAGTAGTTTTGCTCTTTAACAACCCCTTTCCTCTTCTCACAGAGTGTGATTATCAAACCTGACCCCCCTATCCTTAGGTGGCCCAGATTCATGCTTTTTTCTGTCGATCTTATCATTAAATCTCTGGCCCAGGTTCAATAAATGTCTATCTGCATTTACATTCCATCTGAAATGTGTGTGCGGGGCAGCTCCAGTGGGGTTTGGAGCTTTGCATTCGACTATTTCATTTGAGTCTAGGAGCATCTTCTCCTGCTTCATCCCATGCAATGTCCATGGAGCTGCCCGTGACCAGTAAGCTTACTGCCTGCTACTGCTGAGAGTAGACATTTAGGACTCCATATCAGGCCTCCAGGAGGCGTTTACATGGCCTGCTCTCATTGAATCCTCCCAGGAACCCATCAGGGCATAATCACCCCATTCCACAGATGAAGAGCCAGAGCTTCAGATTAATTTGCCCAACATCCAACTAGTAAGTGGCTCAGCTGGGATTCAAACATGACCTGTGGCTTCTCCCTCAGGACTCCTACTTTGTGTCCCCTGGAATTTGACAGCAGTGACAGGATCACTGTTTCAATGTGACACTGCAGAGTGCTTTGAATTCCCCAAGTGGTTAACCCCTTTGCCCTTCCTAATCCTCACATAAGGTCACAAAGGGAGTATTATTTGCTACCCCCAGAAGGATTAAGTAACTCATCTAAGATCACACAACCAGTTAAAGGCAGAACTCAGGTCTTTAAGTCCTGATCACACTACAATGCCGGAAACACTCACGCTGCCAAGCCCACCCGTCCTGTAAGTCAAAAGCTTTTCAAATCCTACCTTCTAGAGGCGGCACGGTGTTGAGAACACAGTAGGTGCTAGTTCCGCAGAATACACTTTGGGAAACGCTCTAAGGAAACAGAAAATAAAATGTAAAACTAACCTGTGCAAGAGACATACACTGGCTCTTCTGTGGTCTTCCTGCCGAAGCGCACAGCGTGGACCTGACCATGAGGAAACATCAGAAACCCGGAAGGAGGGCCCGTCTCCAGAATGACCGGCCTGCACTCTTCCATGGAGAGTGGCAAGGCCATGGAAGCCCAAGACGGAGAGGACTGCTGTGTCTTAGGGACAGAGGAGATGGCCGAGTGCGGCCCAGAGCTTACCACCGGGCCAACCGGCATAACGGGCATGGCTTCCGAGTTATGGTGACAGAGAAAATGCTCTGGTTCGCAGGAAATACAAAAGCATTTGGGAGGGGAGGGGCAGGGCTGAAACATATTGGCAACTTATCCTCACATAGTTCAAGGGGAAATGAGTTCTGTGCACCACACCTACAATTATTCTGTAGACTTGAATGTTACAAAATTTAAAATCTGTGTGTAGGAAAAAAGACATATGCAGGGAATATGTATTACTTGTAAAAAAATGTTAAAGGAACCATTAAGTGCTATACACAGTAAATCTTTACTAAGAAGAGCCAATGCCATATTCATTTTGCAGTTCAGTCCATATTCAACGACAATGCTACCCATTTCCCAAGAGTAAACCCGACACCCGACACCCAACTCATTCAAGAGACTCTACTGAGTGCCCGCTAACAGAACGGCAGGTGCCGCAGGTCAGGAAGTTGGAGCACAGGTCTCTGCGCCCAGGCTGCTTCATGTGGGTAAAATGTTAAGTGTCCATACAAGAACCGGCACAATGGTAACTTTAAAAAAGGAAAGCCATCTCTGTGAGTCTTGCCAACCAATTATTTTCGGTCCTAATATCCCTTTCTTTTGGCTGCAGTATTAAATAAATGTTTAGATTGTTCATCATGCATTAAAACAACATATTTATATACCTAGAAAACCAAGGGCTATTTAGACTTTCAACAACCACTTCAACATTTTTCTCTACAATATAAATAGCTCAGTTCTCTCGCTTACTAGCTGTCATTTGGAATGTAATTACCTCTGTATTACCTCATCAAAAAAGGTAGCAAGACGTGGCTCAGTGGTTGACCATGAACCCATGAACCAGGAGGTTACTGTTTGATTCCTGGTCAAGGGCACAGGCCTGGGTTGCAGGCTTGATCCCCAGTAGGGGGCATATAGGAGGCAGCTGATCAATGATTAGCTCTCATCATTGATGTTTCTATCTCTCTCTTCCTCTCCCTCTCGGAAATCAATAAAAATCTTATATAATAAAATATGCTAAGTGCCTGGTCATCTGGTAGGCCATTCAACCAATCAAAGTGCAATATGCTAATGATATGCTAAGGCAGCTCAACTATTTGCTATGACATGCACTGACCACCAGGAGGCAGACGTTCTGGTTGGCTAGCTTGCTGCTGGGGTCTGGCTGATAGGGCGAGACTGAGCGAGAGGGGCGGAACATGCCCTGGAGCCCTCCCATAGTCCCTCCTCAGCTGGCCAACTCCCCATGGCCCTCCCTGGCCCTATTGTGCACTGGAGGGGTCCCTCGGCCTGGCCTGCACCCTCTCGCAATCCAGGACCCCTCGGGGGATGTCGGAGAGCCTGTTAAGGACCGATTCCACAAGCCAGGCCAAAGGCCCCCCGGTGCATGAATTCAGGCATCAGACCTCTATATACATATTTTTTAAGGTAGCAGGACACCGCTCTCTCTGAGGTCACAGGGTTGTTGGGAGAATTCAATAGGATAAAGCATCCAATAGTGCTTTCAATTCAAAAGTACCGCACCAACAAAAAATGTTACTAACGTCAGTAAGAGTGATCTCCAACAAGGTTTTCTAAGAACTAAAATTTTGTGCCAAAAAGAGTTGAAATCTGACTAACGTTGACTTGCACAAATTTTTCATTTTCCTCCTTATATTCATGGTCAAGTGCTTCCCCATAAGTAAGTCCTTCTCCACAATGTGACTCTTAGCTACCAGGATACTTCCTACGTACTTACTTTCTGTTTCCAGAAAGTTCTTGCTGCAGGACTTTTATCAGCCTTCTGTTTGACTTAATCAGTAGTGGTAACTGCTGACTGGCAAGCTGTGGCAGCGTCTTTAGTAGCCACCTGCTACTAAGCCAGCATCTGGGCCCCAGGACACTCCCTCTGAACTCGGAAACCTCAGAATCCAGTCCCTCTGGGAATCCAGCGCGCTCCTCCAGGACTGGCAGTGTGGACGCGGAGCGCATTAGGAAAAGCGTTCACAGCCCGTCAGCAGCGCTCCGACTCTGGAGCATGTGCCGAGCCGCCAGCAAAGCCTTCTCCCGCATTACCGCAACATCTCATCTCACTGTGGCTTCAGAATTGAAACGAAACTTCATGATGTTAAAACGAATGTCTTACATTCGGGGCTTAACATTTCCTGGCTTCCTATTAACAATAAAGACAGCATGAACTTACCACTTATCAAGACATTTCAAAAATGGCCTTAACAGCCAGGACCGGTTTGGCTCAGTGGATAGAGCGTCGGCCTGCAGGCTGAAAGGTCCCGGGTTCGATTCCAGGCAAGGGCATGTACCTTGGTTGCGGGCACATCCCCAGTGGGGGGTGTGCAAGAGGCAGCTGATCGATGATTCTCTCTCATCGATGTTTCTAACTCTCTATCCCTCTCTCTTCCTTTCTGTGAAAAATCAATAAAACATATTTTTTAAATGGCCTTAACATCAAAAGTTTTATAAATCACTTGTGTAGAACATACTAATAAATGGCTTCCCAAAAAAGGGCTTTTACACCTTACTTCAAAGTTTGATGATAGATAAATCAGTGGCAAAATACACCAAATGACAAATCAGAAGAATTAAACACCAAAAATAACATGTGACAGAAATATTGCGACCAACCAACCATGATCTGGCTACAGCACTGGTATAATCAAGTGTCTCTAATAGTCTAGTTTAACCAGGACAGACTCACTCCCACAAGTGAGAGTGATACAAATGCTGTTCTAGCCTCAAAATAACCAGCTTCTCAAGACAAGCACAAGGAACCCCACACCAGAAGTGACTGCCTTGTGTTAGCCAGGGGCCAAACTGAGTGAGGTCCTCTCACTGGACCCCCAGAGATGTGCTGATGACACTGAGCGGAAGTGGCCCCCGATATGAGGGTCTGGAGAACTGGAGCCCCGCACCCCTGGTCCACCACCCCAGCTGAGAAGCCCAGGCAAGCAGCTGACCTCTCTGCCCACAGGACAGCAGGGAGGGGAAGCACAAGCTCAGTGACAGGAAGATCTGGGTTCAAGTCCTCCGCTGCTCTTTGGCTGTCTCTGAATCCCAACTCAGATCCCTGGTCCTTCAGGAGCCTCCGCCCTCTGACTGGGTTAGGCCTGCTGGTGCTGCCTGCATAGCCTCTTTCCATTTGTTCCTCAGACATCGAAGAGTGTGAGGCGACAGCGCTGTGGAGGAAAGAAATGGGGCGGGTGCCGGGGAAGCACCAGGCAGGGGAGGCATGTTTCTGGCTGTGCAGCCCGGGTGGAGCATCAGAACCCCGGTTCTCTCTCACTGCCCGCCGCGCGGCTCTCGGCCGGGCTGCACAGCGGTCATTCAGAGACTGTTCACCCTGCGAGCTCGGCCCGTTAAGTCAGAACGTGTGGGGTGGGACCCAGGCATCAGGATTTGTTGCTGGGCAACCTAACTGTCCTGGTTTTCTCCAGAGTGAAAGGGGAGCTGGCCTTGAAAAGAGTGTCCACCTTCAATGCGCATGGCAGTCACCTGAGACCTCGCTACGAGGCGGTTCTGGTTCACAGGCCTGAGTGAGCCTGCGCTGGGCCTCTAACACCCAGGCTACGCCTTGAGTATCAGCTACTAGATGATCTAAAAAACCAGGCATTCGATCTAAAATGGACCCTTCCAGGCCTTTCTTTTGTCCCTGTAACTTTCTTTTATTTACTTATTTTGAGTTAATCCTCACCAAGGATATTTTTCCACTTATTTTTAGAGAGAATGGGAGGAAGGGAGGGAGGGAATCAATGTGAGAGAGACACATCAATTGGTTGCCCCAGATCAGGGCCAAGGCCGGAACCTGCAACCCAAGTTTAGAGCCATGACCTGGAATTGAACTTGACGCTCTGACCACTGAGCACACTGGCTATGGCACCCCTGTAACTTTCTAAATAAACTTCCTCTTGCAAAAAATATAAAAAAGACCCTTTCAGTTTTAGCATTCCGCAACCCCATAATTCCATGAAATGATTTCTATCTGATAGCACCAACTGTAATACAAAACTATGCCAGAATATCCGAGCAAGATCATTGAAGGAGTCTAGATGATGGTTGACTGCGATAATGTCCAGTGTCTAAGAAGTAACCAAGAGGGGAGAGTATTGATAGATCCCCTGCCTTCAAAAAGTGCACTATCCATTGGAATGAAGAGCCCGGCAGATGGCTCAATTGGTCGGAGTGTCTTCCGTGCACCAATAGGTTTCAGGTTCAATTCCCAGTTAGGGCACATGCCTAGTTGGTGGGTTCAATTCCCAGTCAGGGTGCATACAGGAGGCCACCGAGCAATGTTTATTTCTCTCTCTCTCCCCCTTCCTCTCTCTCTCTAAAAATTCAATTTATAAAAAAACATATCCTTGCTGAAACCGGGTTGGCTCAGTGGATAGAGCGTCAGCCTGCGGACTGAAGGGTCCCGGGTTCGTTTCCGGTCAAAGGCATGTACCTTGGTTAAGGGCACATCCCCAGTAGGGGGCGTGCAAGAGGAGTTGATCGATGACTCTCTCATCGATGTTTCTAACTCTCTCTCTCTCTCTCTCCCTTCCTCTCTGTTAAAAAATCAATAAAATATATATTTTTTTAAAAAACATATCCTGGGTGAGGATTTTTAAAATGGAATAAAGAAATAACGCATGACTTATTAAAGGCTGGTGCAGGGGCAAATGGCAGAGTGCAGAAACCAGGAGCCGCCTTGTGTGCCAAGCACAACTGTCTCCTTCATCTCTGTCCCCAGCCAGGACGGCACATGCAGCCACATTCACACAGGCTTTGGGTGTTGCAATAAATGAACAAAATGCTATGTAATAAGGAGTGATTGCAGGCTTGTGAGCAGAGAAGTAGCATGATGAAAACTGTGTTTACAGTTCTTTGAAATAAGGACTGAGAATGTTTAAGTCTCCATAGAGTCCCTTTAAAGCTAACTGAGGACCCACAGAGCTTATTAAATCAAAGGCAGAGAGAGGCTACACTGACTGCAATAAGCCACTTGTATTATATCAATTAGAAGTGAGGCATTGAAAACACTTTTTCATGTATTTTACCATGACGTAAACTGATTCTTAAAATTCACTGGTCGGTACATATTACCTGACACGTAAATAACCAAAATTAAGCAAAGTCTCAAATCCTTAGCCCCTTCACTAACCTCACCAGTTTGCCTGCCATTCCAGGCCTCATGCCTCCATCAGTAGGGAGGTAACTCAGAACAAACTGTATCACGGCTCAAACACCATAAATAATTACTTCGTGCTCACGTGAAGTCCCAATCAGGTATGCCTGACCAGCAGCGAGCTCTCCTCCGAGCAGAGGCTCTGGCACCGATGCTGCCCCCTTCCTGTGGCAGGAGCCCTCCTGGGCACCGGGTGCTTCCGCACCAGCCAGCAGGGAGGGCAGGGCACAGACAACTGTGCCAGAGGGGTTACGGGCCAGGCCTGGAAGTGCCCACTTCTCTGCTCTCCCTGCCCCACTGGCTAGGATTTGGCCACAAAGCCACACCTAACTGCAAGGGTGGCTGGGAAATGCAGTCTGGCTCCGTGCCCAGGAAGAGCAATGGAGTTCGTGATCAGCGGGCAGCCTCTGCCAGGGTGCCATTTGGAACGTGGGGGGGGGGGTGGTGGTAACTATAGAAGAGTCATTCCTCTCAGAAATGCCTTGTTAACCCACAACTCCACCTTTAGTAAGCCCTAACGCCACTCAGCATCTAAAACCAGCCTGGCAGTCTTTCTTCTCTGAGAACTAGTTTTCTGACATACTCAGAATGAGACTGTAACCAGGGCATCCTGAAGGGCTGCCTGGCTTTTCATTCTGGGATCTCCAGTGCTTAAGGGCTGGCTAATGAGAGAAGCTCACAGAGTTTTAACCTCCTGGATGAAGAGTCCCCAGAAGTGCACGGGGAGGAAGAGGGTGGCCCCTCTCCTGCCCTGCTGATGGGAGAGGCGCTGAAGGCCACGGTCCTCTGAGTCTCCCCCCCTCTCCTCCGGCCCTGAGAGGCCCCATCCTCTGGTCTCTGAACAACTGAGCAGTGAGACAAAACGCTCACAGGGTCCCAGACACCAACAGGAGGAGCACTCCCATTCGTGGTAGAGCAAGGGCTGCTGGACCAAAGGGCACGGGGTCCGGCACGGCCATGCCCAGAGACCCTCCCAGCACGGGGCCAAGGACCTCGGAGACGGGAAGGCCAGCCTGTTCTCCAAACACGGCTCCTTTATCCTTTCTGAGCCACGGGGGGGGGGGGGGGGGGGGAGCATATGCTACAGTACAAAAATATTTTCTACTCACATACTACCTCTTTTCAAGAATTTTAAAATACACCGTAAGTGCTACTATAATAACCTTCGCAGCCTTCCTATGGGATAGACAAAATTAAAGTGTGTACCCCAGTTAAAGGGGAAGCTGGTAGGTGAATGGCTTCACGCTGCAGAGGCGGCTAATAAGAAAGCGAAGAGTAACCTCATGGTATCTGGGGCACAGACCATTTTAGGCTCTCAAATTGAGTTCAACGCCTAGAATTGAGTTCAAAAGCAAACAAGTAGCTAAAAAAGGCCATAAAACTACTGAAGTTCTAAGAAGCTTACACAGAAATTAGTACTACAATAGTTCAAGCCTGATTTATGACCTGAGAAATCACAGTAATTGATTCACTATTACCAGATTCATGTAAAGCGTATTTAAAGTGATTTCAGAATGAAAAAATTATTCTTTCCAGATATGAATCACAGGATCACAGAACTTGCATAAATTTAATTTGGCTAGGAAGCCAGTATTCTCAATATTCTGAAAATAATCAAAGAGCACTTATTAAGTGTCCACATCTGTACAAATACAATCCAGTAGAGCATATTCAGAAAAAAGCTACACCGAATTTAAAATGACATTGTTTTAGGCAGCACTGCCATTCCTGGTACCAATGATAACAATTTTTTTAAGCCCTCAAAAATAGAGTACTGTAAAATATCAACACAATCAACCCAGCAAAGCAGGCATTCTATTTGATATTATGTACATATAACAAGCATTTTCAGAGAAAACCCTGCAGTGGTCCCATGGGGAGCAGAGCAGACATCATGCCTACCCAAGGAAAGGAGAAGCCAAGGTACGGCACAGACCCTTGCCAAGGGCACCGGCCGGGCAGCAGCAGATCGGGAGCGGGAGCGGGTGCGGAAGTGGAAGCAGGCCCCCGCACTGCCACTGTGCTGTCTGCGAACACAGGCCCTCGCCCTAGGAAGGCACTAATGCTTCCTCCAAGGAGCAATGCGAACCGCAGGCAAGCGGCTGGGACAGAGAAGGGCCTGCGCTGAGAGGACACGGAGGACCCTGCGGACCATCACAGTGCCCTAACGGGGCTGCAGCCAGGGTGTCACCGGTGGACAGGCTTCCCCTGCTTCTCCAACACGCCGTGGCCCACGCACTGCGGGCCGCCATCACCAGCCGCCACAGCCCAAACACCAGAGCTCACCGAAGCCCAGGGGAGTGGCACCAACACCCCTGCAGAGCAGGAAAAGGGCAGCCACACTCCGAATGGAACTTGGCCCCACGGACCCCACCTCATCCACGCGCAGCCAGAGCCAGTGAGGAAGCCAAGATGCACGCGGAGGCCAAGCGATCTTTACAAAGTCACCCCCAAACGTGCGCGTGCTTCCCCGGGAGAAGGGCTTCCCGATCGGAATCCCCAGCTTGCGTACTACTCAGCTCCTCACAGTCCCCATAATCAGGCTGTCATGCCCGGAGAGGATCAGAAGCCACACATAGGAGAAAGGATAGCAGGAAAGTAACAGGGAGAAGCAAAAGAGTGACAAGGAAAAGCAAGGGCAGATTTTATAAATAAATAAATAAACAAACGAACAAATAAATAAATAAAAACTTAAAGGACTTGAAAGGTGTCGCAGATTGGGGTCATTTATCCTAAAAGCAAACAGTCGAGTCAAAAGGCCCTGACAGCATCACAGCGCTAGTAAAGGCCAGTTCAACAACAGCGCGCCAGTGGCCACGGTAGCAGGCCTGCCGCCGAGCACGGGGAAGGATCCAGAGGGCCCTCGGCTGCAGGCCCCTTCCTCCTGGACGAGCCTCGGTGGGCCCACTCCCGTGATCCTCACCACACCTAAGGCAAGCAGCACCGACACTCCACTGGCCAGGAATCTGCTGGTCAGGAATTCAACCTTGGCAAGGCCAAGGGTTTACTTATGGCCATTATCACAGTCTGTTAACGCACCTCAGGACTGGCACCTGCCCCCACCCTTGTCAGAACAGAGGGGCGGGCAGGCTTGCGGAGAGGGTCACCACGCCCTCAGGGCTGTAGGTGAACATGACTCCCCTCTCTAAAAGCGCCCACTCTGCCCGCTGCGTCTTTCGGAAGAACCGTTCTAACGCTGCCAGACCCTCCCTGCTTGTAGGAAAACTTCATGGTGGGCCCGTGCCCCCAGCTCTTGTTTAAACACACCGCTCTGTAAGCTCCGTCCTGGGTGAGGGCGGCCCAGTGGCTGGCTTCTCACCACAGACGGGCATGGCCGGGCACTGACATCCCTGCTGGGATGAGGACGGGGTGGCGCCTCCTGTCCCGCTGTGGCAGCTCTGATGGAGCTCACGGCCATGATGGAGAGGCCCACACGGCAGGGGACTGAGGGTGACCTCTGGCCAACAGCCCCCCAGACAGAATCCTCCAAACCACCGTGCGTGTTTGGGGGGAGGAGCCTTTGAACATGAGCCCGGCCCGACCACCGCCTGATGCATCCTGCGGCCCCGGAGCCGGGACCTAGCCTGAACTCCTGGCCCAGGAGCATGATAAATTGTCTGTGCTAAGTCACTATGTTGGGCAATTTGTTACCGCAGCAGCAGATAACTAATACACCACAGCCGTCAGGTCCCAGGACTTCTTTCCTCAACTTGGACTTGATCAGTCATTTCACCACCATTTGTACCAGCACTCTGCATTGGCCACAAAATCCTTAAAAGAATTACCTATTCTGCTACCTCTCATTCTCTCACCTCACTACCTGACAGAATCATTACCTTTTTCTCAGTCTTCATTCTTTTCAGACTCTGCAGCATTACAACTGAGAGCCTCCTCAAACCTCTGCGCCTAGCACCCTGACTTTCTTTCTTGTTCTTTACTCTCTGGCCACTCCTTCTCAGTCCCCCCTGGTGGTCTCCCCTCCGGGGACACTTAAAGGGAGCATTCGCCACATTTCTGCCCTCAAGTCCCTTCCCTTTTCTCATCACCACCTCACTCCTACTGTGACTTCTCCCAATTTGTTGAACTGATTCATTCATTCTTTTAACCAACAGGCACTGTTCTGGGCAGAGGTACACCAATGAGCGAGACAGCCCATGTCCTAGTGCCATGACCCTAATGCACTCTACAGAGGCTGTGCGGGCTCTCTCCAGCTGCCCCTTCAGACCTGCTCACCAGCCTTCCCCACCCTGCCCTGTGCCAAGGAAGCTGACCTCCATGAACTCCACAGCCAGGGCTCCCTTGCTCTCTGAAAGCTCAATGAAGAAGACAACAGGTAATACGAATGACTTCGGCCCACAGTTCCAATGTCATATTGTATACCAGGGATGGGGAACGTCTGGCGTGGGTCATATAAGACCCTCGAAATCATCTGGTCTGGCCCTGACAAGGCATTAGGGGTAAGTTAATTAAACGTCTGGCCATATATATAAGGCTAATTTTTAAGCTGATAATTTTGTATGTTATGAATATCCAAATGGCCCCTGGCAGAAAAAAGGATCCCCACCCCTGCTGTATACACCATGTCATTTAATTACCCAATTCGAACCAACACCTTGGCATCCAGTCTCCCCAAACAACCCCTCCTGTATGCCCACCTCAGTCAGTGGCCTCACCTGAGTCCAGAAAGATTCAAAAGCTAGGAGTCACCTTCAGTTCTTCTCATCCCTCCAGATCCACAGTCTATCGGCCATGAAATAGTAGCTCTCCCTCACACACAGCTCAGCCACACCAACTCCCTTCTCCAGCCACTGCTACAGACATTCTTGCCAAGAGCTATTTTCCCAGCTCTAATTCTTCCTCTTTGCTCATTCATCCACTCAACCAACAAATATTATTAAGCCCATCCTAGGTGCCAGGCACTCAAGTCTCTGACCTCAAAAGATATAATCTAATTGTGGAAGAGAGAGAAGTGAACAAGCAATTCTAATACAAACTAAAGTATGCGACGAGCAGGGAAGCCAGGGAGCACCGCGGGGCACACAAGGGCACGCACTCCACACTGAAGGAGAGGCGAGATCAGGAGGCTTTCCAAACGAGGCTCACTTCAGAGGACAGCGGGCCAGCGAGCAAAGCAGCTGTGAGTGAGCGTGCGTGTGCTCTGGAGGCAGGTGCACTTCAAGTCTAGGCGATGGCCAAGTGCAAAGACCAAAGCCCAGGGGAGCACGGTGCTCGGGCACGATCAGACTCGGAAAGAGCTGCACACGCCGGGCCCGCGGAGAGAAAGAAGCACACAGGGGTTACTAGCACAGGAACCAGACTTTCACCCCATCAACCCCACTCCTGAGGAAGACCACACACACCTCTCCGAGAGCAAAGAACATAATCCAGACTCCCAGGCTGACTTTCCAAGCCCCTACACCTGACCCCTACCTTCCTTGCCAGGCTCATCCACACATGCACCAAATTCCAGCCACCCGGTGCCCTCCTGGCTATGCCTTTGCCTGTGCTTCCTCTGAGTGGATTTCTCCTCCAACTACCATGTTTGCCTGTCAGCGATGCCAGTCAAATTCCACCTCCTTCAAGACTTCCCATCCCTCCAGGCCTGACCCCAGCCTGCACTGACCAGCCTTAAACCAGTCCCATCCACATCTGCTCCCCGCAGATGGGAGGCTTCTTGAACTGAAGTGAATCTTAACCACAAAAACTAGGAAAATTTTTCAGAAAATATTCAATTTACCAATATCGCATTACTAAGAAACCAACCACAGGAGGTCATGAAAAATAATTATTTTAAGTTATACTAATACAATCCATCAACAGCCTCGATTTCTGTATGTTTTCTGTCTAAATAAAAACAGCTGACACTGCCTCCTAAGGTTAAAAAGCAGTAAGCAAATAAGCTCAGGAAGGTTGAGTTACCCTGCTCAAAGTCACAAGGCCCTTAAGGGGCAGAATAAGACCAGAGTCAAGTCTTCAGATACTCTTTCTCAAAAACTATAAGCAGCCCGGATAGCATCAGAGTATCTCTCACATCTCACTAGCCAGTCCACCCAATTACCTACAACTTCTTTCCCTCATTTTCTCTCAATTAATTCCCTTTTCCTTCATAGCTTAACTCAAGAATCTCCCCCAGCCTCTCAGATTAGTCAAATCCTTTTATGACACATGAACTTGCCTTCCTAGCTTTTCTCTCCTCACAGGGCACCTTGATGAATGTCAGTTTCCCCGCGAGGGCAGGGACCATGCCTGTCCTTCGCTGTCTGCCACTTCGGTATTGTTTGCTGAGTAAATGAACTGACTGGAGAGGATAACAGTAACGGATATGTACATGGCCCCACAGGAGTACAAGATCCTAAAATATCTCTGACACCACCAATCAGAATAATAATATAAATGTTAATGTCAGTTTTATTGTAGCATATTCTAAGTCTTTGATAATTATATATTCATATGTGGAATCTATTAGTTCTCTATTAATCAGAACAAGCGTTAACAAGAACACCACATTTTTTTCTAAACATTCAAGACATCAGCAAACTTTCACATCAAAAGAACACAGACCTGCAGACTGTGTAAATTAGCTATTTGCTCTCTTGGAACCTGAAAGTCCATTTCCAGCCTACCAGAGAATTACAATGTCTCACCAAGGCAGCCCACTACAGTAATAAATTAGAACAAAAAAACGATAAGGCAAGCCACTTGGGTGCTTGAGTGAAGCAAGAGTAGATCCATAAAAAGGCTTTAGACTCCCCAAACTGCTCCGCAGACCTAACAAAATCCCTACCAAATCCAAAACTGCCTCTTTTTAAGAAATTGACAAGTTGATCCTAATATTCATGTGGAAATTCAAGGGACCTAGAATAGACAAAATAATCATTAAAAGAAAAAAAAATAAGAGTCGGAGGACAGATACCTCCTTATTTCAAAACTTACTACAAAACTACAGTAATCAAGACAGCGTGGTACTGGCATAAGAACAGAAGTATAGATCAATAGATCTGAAGCGAGACTCCACACTTTATGGTCAAGTGATTTTTGACAAGGGAGCCAGGATACTTCCATGGTCTTTTCAACAAATGGTGCTGGGACAACTGGCTATCCACAGGCAGAAGAATGATGCTGGAAGTCTACCCACCTCGCAACATACACAAAAATCAACTCAAAAAGAATCAGAGACTTACATATAAGAGCTAAAACTGTAAAACTTACCAAAAAACCTAAGTGTCAATCTTTATGATCTTAGATTAGGCAATGGTTTCTTAATGATGACAGCATAAGCAACAAGATAAAGTGAACTTGATTGTGCTTCAAAAGACACTATCAAGAAAGTGAAAAGACGGCCCGTAGAATGGGAGAACATATTTGCACATCATATATCTGATAAGGGATTGAGACCCAGAATGAATAAAGAACACCTACAACTTACAACCAAAGACCAAACAACTCAATTCAAAAATGGGCAGAAGACATTTCTCCAGAGCAGGCAAGACATACAAATGGCCTATAATCACATGAAAGACATTCAACATTAGACATTAGGGAAATGCAAATCAAAACCACATAACAGAGCACTTCACATCCACGGGAACAGCTTTAATCAAAAAGACAGATAGTAACAAGTGGCAGCAAGGATGTGAAGAAATGAGAATCTTCAGACGTGGCTGGCAGGAATGTAATATGATGCAGCCACTTTGCAAAACAGTCTGGCAGTTCCTCCACGAAAGAGAGTTACCACATGACCCAACAATTCCAATGCTAGCTATGCACCCAAGAAAACTGAAGACATATGTCCCCGACACAGAAACATGCACACGATGTTCACAGCAGCATTCTTCATAATGGCCAGAAAGTGGAAATAACTCAAACGGTCACCAACTGAAGAACGGATAAGTAAAACGTGGCATATTTATCGAGGACTAGAGGCCCAGCGCACGATTAAACCGTGCACGTGTAGGGTCCCTAGGCCTAAGCTGCCATCGGGGCCATGGCCGCTGCCCACACGCTCTGCAGACGCTGCTGGCAGCCGCAGCCCGAGACGCTCCAGAAGTGGCGGCTGCCACAGGCCCCATCGGTGCACCTCCTGGTGAGTCCAGCAGTTGGTCGTGACGCTGTGACAGGCTTTTCTGACAGTTTGTTCCTCTATAAAAGGAACCAAGCTCTGATAGGTGCTACAACATGGATGAACCTTGAAAACATTATACCAAAAGAGGCCAATCACAAAAGATACCTTACACATTGTAAGGTATCATTTATATAAAATGTCCAGAGCAGGCAAACGCAGGAGAAGAGGAGATTATTACTGCTTGCCTAGAGGTGGGGGAGGGGAGGAAGGGGAGTGCCTTCTAACAGACACAGGTTTCTTTGTGGAGTGAAGATGCTCCGGAAAGAGAGGTGCGGAGAGCTGTACAACTGTATTAGCATATTAAATACCACTGAATTATGTATTTCAAGAGAATGAATTCTATGGTATATGAATTACATCTCAATAAAGTTATTATGAAAGCAATCAAATCCCTGTAAGCACTGAAAGCTATTCTGATGGCTGTGTTTTTTTAAAACATTATAGACTTTCCTCTTTGGTAAGTAGAACATACTAAGTGTTGCTTTTCTGAATATACTCAAGGTCATCACTAGGAGACACTAACTGCTAAACTGCTGCGTAGCATTCAGACTATTCACGGCATACGGGCTATTAGCCTTACATCCTTCGCATCTCCCACCCGTCTACCGCGATCTGATTCCCTCCGCTGCCAGGAGAAATCCAGAAACACCAGAGAGCAGAGGAGGAAGGCTATGCCAGGGGGAAGCCAAGCAAACGTGCACACAGGTGGCCCCTCCGCTGGTACAGAGGCGGTATGGGTCTTCACCCCCATAGCCCCTCTTCCAAGGCAGCGTCCCCCTCTCTTTGGACAGCTGGCCCCAGCCGTTCAGACTGAGTGTCCACAACCAGGGAAAAGCAAGGACCCACCCAAGTGTCCAAACTGGACTGACATCCCCAACGGACATCCCCCAAAGGAGACTGGACTGCTTCAACCTGAGGACCCGCACAGGGCAGCGCCTGCAAAGACCACCTCCTGCCAGTGTGCCCGCCTGCTTCACCACCGCTCAGAGCACAAGCCTGGGCACTGGCCGCGCCCACTGCCGATTCACCCCACCCAGGCCTCTGGCTGGCCGTGCCTGGCCCCATGTGTGCAGCTACAGGGGACATGTTCTCCGCAGAAAGTTTAGCCACTACAACTGAACACAAATCCCCTGGGGAGTTAATGTTCTTCCTTTTATGCTGTTTGACGGAAACAGGTGGAGGTACCCGCAACCCTTGCTGCAGTCGCTTCTCTCACAATCTCCTTTCACCCTCCCCTTGGAAATGGTCAGCAGTCCAATGGATCCTCAGCACTCCTCCTTAGAGCTGACTGCATAAATGGACCTCAGAGCCTGCTTACCACTGTGTATGCGTGTACATGTGAGAATCAGAGACAGAGGCGGAGGGGAAAGGGGAGAGAAGAGATGGGGGGAGGGGGCGGATTTTAACCCTATTTAAGGCACAAGCCCCATTGGGGTACTGAAATACTGCCATATATGTGCTGTTAGGAACTCATTGCTACTTTGCTCCTTACATTTTTAATCCACCTGGAGTCTTTTGTTTAATTGTGGTAAAACACTCATAATGTAAAATTTACCCTTTCACCCTTTTGTAGTCTCCAGTTTAGTGGCCTTACGTACATTCACCTTGTTGTTACCATCACCACTAACCACTGTTTATTTTTAAAAGCATTCTGAAACTCATGACTTCCATTCTTATTAAACAAATGACTCTGTGTTTGCTTTTTCACCCCATGACAAGGGCAGAGAGCCCCATCAGAGCTGGGCCGAGAGGAAGGCAGGCTGCTGAAGGCAGCGGACAGCGCCCGCAGCAACTTGGAGTGGCACCAGAGCAGCTAAATCCATCCTCCCTTCCTCCCGACGTGGCCACAGAGGCTGGAGACTAAAAATACCTGGAGAGGACAGATAACAGCTGTCAAGGATACTCAGCCCCGTGAGAAAGGTTGCCACTATCACCAGATTTGCATCAGAAGACACCCATCCAGGCAGCCCGGGTCAGATGCACAATAATCAGATTCAGCGGGGAAAGACTGATGCTGCTCGCCTCCCAGGACGTCTGGAATAAATCTCTGGGCCCTGAATTTGGCCAAGTAATCTAGGATCAATTTCTGGAGGACCCCTCAAAGAAAGACAAGTACTTCAAAAAACCGAGTGCCCACTCGCCGCCTCTGCTTGTCATCCTTTCCTTTCAAAGCACAACAGCCTCTATCAATAAAATTAAACGAGGAAGAGACCTCCATCAGAAGCTTTGTCAAAGCAAATAATTCAGCCAGCACCTTTCATAACGGCAGAGACGGAGAGCATCAAGCAGAGAATCTTGGCAAGAACACAAAAAACATTAACGTGCCCCTCAGTAGCTTTAAATATGAGCAAAACTTTCAAAAAATAAATGATACCCAAGCCCTCTCCAAATGCCAGGCCTGCAGCAGCCCCGGAAGCACGCCGCCCCAGTGAAGACGCTACGTGATCAATGACTGTGGGGCCACCGAACTCCCCACGGAACGCCCCACCCCCACACGGCTCCTAATAGGAAGCCATTTACTGAATTACTGGCAATCAATACATTTTAATAACAGTTGTATTAATCAACTCCAGAAGAAAAAACAACTAAACAAGCATAAATAATCCAACCTTAAACATAAAAAGTCTGGGGTTAACAGACACTTTTCCATCTGTAAGCATGTCATTTAAGTCTATTTTTCCAAAACTATGAACACGCATCCTAACAGAATAAAGAGCTTAAATGTGTCATAGGGAATAACAGCAGAATGAACATGTTTGTGCTGTACGTCTTTTCAACAACTTAACCATTTTTCACACTTTTAAAGCAAATACTCACAAAGTGTCAGACAGACCTAAAAAGTCAGGCCCTCTATCTGCGTACACCAGGAAGGAGGCACTCCGTGACGGTGGTTCACATCCCTCCCACAAATCCCTGCCCCTTCCACTGCCTCTAAAAATCATGGAAAAAATACCCTGTGAGGATTAAAAATCATTATAAATAATATTTACCATTAGAATCTTTCCTAAAGATTGTATTTAAATTTTAAAACAATTCCGTTCTTAGAGAAAATGAGTGTCATTTACATCACCTTCACATGCTTATTCATGGCCCCTCGCTCTGACCGGCTCCCTCAGAGCACCTGCTTCAAGGAGAATGCTGAAGAGCAGACCACACATGGCTGTTCCCACCTGACAACTCGGTTCCAGCTGAAGGAGCACGGAGCCCTGGACTCATTAGGGTGGGAGGAGCCGGATCGCTGCTGTTGTCATGGGCCTTACAGTCCCCTCAGGAGGACCGCTGGGAATCAGTCAAAATGGTTGCAGTTTGAATCACCTGCTCTCACCGTAAACTGTAACTGAGCTGCAGTGATTTCTAAACAGAACACATTCTAAGTTGAAACATCTAAATGTTTCTTGGCAATTAATGTCTAGAAAGTCAACAAGCCCCCAGGAAAGCGGAGAAAATGAACTTTTGTGCAGCTCACCATTCATCAACTACGGGAGGCTGGGCCTCCGACGCGCTGGGCCTGCAGAGGAAAACTCCAAAGCAGACTGCTTCCAGAACTGCTGGCACGCAGCGCTGCATTACAAGCAGTGACCTCCCTGGAGGAGAAACTGGAGTCCACGGCTCCGCGAATGCACAGCCTCGGGGAGATGAAACCTAACTCCAACGCTAGGGCCACTCTGCTACTTACAGAGCAACAACCGCAGCACAGGCAAAATGTGTGCGCCCAGCAGCGCCATCTAAAATACCTCAGAGCATGGCCGGTACCCAGGGGGCTCCAGCACCCTCACACACCAGGACTGCGGTTCAGTGGCTGGTCAGGCCACACACAAGAATCAACACAAGAATGCATAAATGGGTGGAACAAATTGATGTGTCTCTCCTCTCCTTTTCTCTTTTTCTCTCTCTCCCCCCTCCCCCAACCTTCCCTACCTTTCACACTCTCTAAAAATCAATGGGAAAAATGTTCTCAGGTGAGAATTAACCAAAAAAAAAATTGAAATGAAATAAGTATTTCAAAAGTGACAAAATATCCCTCCAAAAATCCAAATGCATCCTAAAAGTATTTCGAGTAGAACCTAATTTAATCTCCAGGCCCAAGCTCTCTGAAATAAGGCAGAATGCTCTGATTAGGTCAACTTACAAGAGAAACATTCCTTTATAACAAAGGAGTGACAGCCCAGCTCTCTGAACTTCACGGAAATACAAAACGTGGTGTCAGTATGGCCACAACACAGCTCACCCCACAAAGTCATGGGATAATTAAGCTGACTGCTTTAGGTTTCAATCTGTTTCGCCAGGAACCCTGTCCAAACTACACTGATACGAATCAGCATGAGCAACTCGACTTCTATCGAAACAGCCCAGCATCTTATCTTTTGTCTCACCTTTGATCGCTGATTTACAGGCTGACTGATGGTAAACTGATTTGTGCGCGTGCCAGAGGCAGCTCAAGAATACAAAAGAAGAAAAGAGACTTAGAAAAATCAAATTCATGAATGGAAATGCTGACGTCATAGTCCAGCTCCCAGCAGAGCTTCGGACAGTCCGTGAAGAATTGTATCCTTGGGGATGTGAAATTACCCGTCATTTAATAAAAGACATAAAACAGAAAGCCCTTGCTCAGCCCAAGGGAAGGGGGGGGGCGGGGGGGGGGGAGAGAGAGAGAGAGAAAAGCTCTACTAACAACCTTTCCCCTAAACCAAACATGAAAAATGTACTAGAATATGCTACAAACAAGCTTAACTTCTAAACCATGGAACTATTTCATATGTTTGTTAAAAATGCTTTTTTAAAGGTATATTAGTTGCTGCTAAATCAACAGAATGTAACCCCATCCTCACCTTTAATCCTTCGCCTTCCATGTGCTCTCTCGTTCAGAAAACAGCACACAACATACCCAGTTTGATTTCTTCATTGAAAACTGCCTGGCATTGCCAAGCCACCCCTAACGTTAAAGAATTCTGAATAAAATGGGATGAAGCTCATGACTTCAGGCAAGCTGCTGGAATCTTTATGTGAATGGGAGAAATGCTTTCATCTAATGATGTAGTATAAACTAATAAAAAAGATTATAAAAATCTGATTTACTTAGAACTATTAAAAGCAGCTAGTGGTATAGGTTATTCACATTTTTCATCTCTCAGCAGAACTAAAAATACAACCAGTAATAAACACTTCTGTAAAGTTTAGACACTAAAATCCTTTTATTCGGGACATTTAAATAACTGATTCCTAGATTCCTAATGTTTCCCAGGAAACTGAAGATTATAAGTGACCTCAGGTCCTTGGTAACTTCTCCAAAGCACCAAACCACAAGGACATTATCCCTCCTTTACCATTCCCCCAAAATGAATTTTTTAAAACTTTAAGCAGTAAGTAATTTTGCCAAGGAAGATTTTAAAAAGGAAATCTTATTCAGTAAAATGCAAACAGACCAGTTTTATCTGTAGATCTAAAATGTGAAGAGATCATCTCACATTTCCACCACAAGTCTTTGATAGAACATCACTACCCCCTTGTGGATCAGCAATAAAAATCCTTATCTTCAATCTTCCCTTCTTAAATGTTTCATTCTGCTGAACTTCCATTAAGAGTTTACATTTTCCTCACTAAGAAGGGTTATTTTATTTCAATTACTTTTTTAAAAGAGAAAAAACACTTAACATTTTAGGAGAAGCAATGCCATCAGCTTCTTTATCTTCCGCGCAGCCCCGTTCTGGAGAGTTCCTCGTATGGTGGGGACAGTTGCCGATTTCAGCCGGGAAGCACATCACCGGTCCATTTTCCCCGGAGAATACCTGAACTGACACTCCCAAACATCACTTAGAGATTATTTTTAACGATAAATGGGTAATTTCTTCGCTGCTGCATCTTTTCTCTTTCTATTTGATAATTTCACACTCTGTAACAATTTCTTTTTATCGCTTCCAAATGGTTTCATATCCAAGTGCCCCAGAAAACCAATGGGGCACATACCTCCTCAGAAATAACTTCTCAGACAAGGACGGAAAACCAAATAAAGTTTTAAAAGATTAATTCCTGATTGTATTGCTGTGCCTTCAGAAACACTTCCTGGCACTCTAAATCAACCCTGCTGAAGGAGAGAAAATAAAACCTTTTTCAAAATGGGGGGAAAAAGCCTTTGTTTTTCTTTCTTTCTTTTCTTTCATTTTAGTTGCAGGACTGCCATTCTAATACAACAGAGATCCATCTTGCTAAACAAACAGTGTAAAAAAGATGACATGAACTTAAATATGAGGGACACTAGGTTTGGCTGAAAGAACAGATCCCCTCCACAATCACACACAGGCCAGAGCCGTCCAAGGCCCGACTGGTCAGACTGCGCCGTCCCCTCCCAGGTGCTGGACACAAAGCAGGGACACGGTCATTGACTGTTACTATGAGAAGCCACATCCCAGTGTTCTGTCCACCGGTGAGGTGGGAACAAAGGAGGACAATGATTCCCTCTGCCAGTGTTTTGAAGCAGCTAAATACATAATCTCACCTGTGGTAACTGATAAGGAGAAATGGAGACAATGCCTAGTCTACTCAATGCTGTTCCAAAGCTTTTCCCATGGCAGCCAGGGAAGACCCAGGTACAAGTATCCATTCCCAGCCGTCCAAGCTGGCGGGGGGGGGGGGGGGGGGGGGCAGGCAGGGCGGGCTGGCCCGGCTTGCCTGGGGGGTTGTTAGGATTGTGGGTTTTCTTTTTTGAGAAGGCAGGAGCTATGTGAGATGACCGTAGGAAGTGAGCTCAGTGGTGAGAGGAATGGTCCCCAGGTGGTGACATGTTTGAACGGTTAAGAACTCAGCCCCAGATTTTTCCTCCGGGCGTGTCACTCTGCACTTGGAACTACAAACCACACGCAGCGCAGAGGAGCACAGCCCCAACCCGCCATCGCCCCGAGGTTACCTCTGCTCACACTCCCCGGAAGGAGCACAGCACAGTACATGACTCGAAAGGCCTGGCCATGTCTGAAAAAATAAAGTAAAAAGTGACTGCACTTCTGCCAATGAGCGAAGGACTCTGTAAGAGGACATGCAGCCCTACCAGACAGAAACAAGCACAGGGGGAACCCGGAAGCGCCATTTAAAAGATCTCTGCTCATCCCACCTCTGATGTCCATCAGCGAAAGCAAATGGACAATCCGCTGGGAAAAGTGAGGAGGGAAGGACTGTGGCTGACCCTTGGCCTCTGCTTGCAGTGGGGTGCGTAATATTTCTCTTCTGGCCCAGGATAACGAGCTAAGAAATGCTCAGGAAGCATTACCAACCTTTACACACCGAGGCCCATGACCTTCTACAAGCAATGGCGTTCAAAGCAGAGAGATGCAATACAACCTGAGAGGCACACAGCCAGCATACTGATGGGAAAGGAGGCAAAAGGAAGAGAAAACCGGGCTTTGTCTCACCATGTGAAAAATCGGGGACTGCTGTCCTCTGTCAATACACACAGAAAAGCATTCTGCTTACAAACACATGACGAGTATCATGGGATGGGGGGCCATCTACATGTTTAGCAGCCCCGCTTTCTACGACAGATAGACACACATCTTAACTCAGGGCTGATGGGCCCACATCCCTTAGGGCACACAACACAAGAACCTGAGAGCCTCATCAGCCTCTACCCAAGCCTGATTAGGTATCAGAAAAACCTGCATCACACACTACCACCGGACACAGTGAATGACCATGCACTCTGATTCATGTCACTGGACAGGGAAGTAAAGTGAGAACACTTCCTACTCCAGCACACAGACTCTGCAGAGAGGAAGGACCCTCACAGGCAGAGTAGCATCAGAAGACCCACATGTCCTTGTGAATGAAGGCCCCAAATCAGTATACGCTTGTTGGCTGTGCCCAGAGAAATGCACCATTGTCAAGCCAACGAGACAGAAGGATGGCTAACTGCAGCAAAAACAAATTTCCAAAGCTCTGCACGAGGCCCAGAGAGACGCCTGAAGGACACAGTGCTCCCCCAGGGAGATATCCCGTTACAGATATTACTATCACCCCTTCACCCGGTGGCTTAACCCCCACCCACCACCCTAAACTCAGGGAAACAAAAAGGAACACTGCCTCTTACTTCAGGACAAAGGGATGGGGCACCCCTCTTTACTGAACGATAGGATATGAATACAGCAGAGCTACAAACACTCTCTCAGAATAATGATGATGGCAAGGGCAATAAAGAAACCTCTTTATGTGGGAAAGGGAAATAGAATTGAAATCATCTAGAAAAAAAAATGAGCACGGTGAGTGATTCTAGAAGATACCGAACATTTTAAGAAATGATCTGTTTTAATGGAAATACAAAAGAAACACATATTGCATGTCACTACAGAAAACATCCAGCCACATGTTCACATGAATAAGGGACTGCCAAGCCAGACACAACGATCCTCAACAAGAGTTCTTCCTAAGAGTGAAATGCTAGCAGGACTGGTTTCTGCAGACACAGTGGAAGTTAAATCTGGTTTAACACAGAAGGAAAAGAAAAAGCGCATTCCAGGTCAATTCTTTACCATTATTGTCATCATTATGTATACCACACCTGCATCCAAAAATAATCGGAGGCTATTTACCGAAAGAGGAGGAGGAGAAACCAATAACAGTGCCATTTGAACGCGGAAAGTATTAGAAATCACAAAATAAACAAAAGCAGTGGTGATTACACCAGAAATCCAGCTAAGAATGGCCACCACAATCAGGCTCTAAGTTTGGATACAATGTTCCAGGCAGTGAAAATGTAGCAGCAGCTACCTTAGTTCTTACTTTCTCATAATATGAAACATTACAGGTAATCCTAAGAGAAAGTCATTTTTCTATCATTGCCTTCTGTAAAGGGGGCATTTGATTTCAGGTCCTATACAATACCCCGAACGCTGCAGTTCAAACGTTAAGCAGGCACTCCAACCAACTGAATGTCCAAATGACCTAAAAGTTATGCCTACACATTTAAAAGGAAGGTTGACTTTACTTTTTTCTATACACACACGCACGCACGCACACACACAGGCACATACAAGCAGTCTAAGGGAAGACTGTCAAATATCTCTCTAGAGGTCCCTCCACCCTCTTCAATAAACCGTACTGAACTCAAAGGAAAGAGCCTAACTTTACACACTAACCTCAAGTGTTTTCTGACCTTTACCGTGTCCTGCAGGGCTGGAGAAGCTCAATGGAATAGTACACTATCGGAACCCATTTTTGTATGATGATAATCCAAATAATTAAAATACAAAAAAGAATTCCTTGCAAGATTATATAAAAAGACAAGTACAAGATACACTGAAATGTCACTTGTATTAAAAGGCTAACAAGACCCCTACGGCCTCAGGTAGTCAGCTAACACCCCTCCCCGGACCCTGCACACAGCAGCTCAGTCTCTGCAATGAATGCGCTTAGTGATGGAATATGGAATAAACCCAAATTCCTCCAAAATAACCAATTCCAGGGTCCCCAAAGGAGGCAATGGCACATGAGGGGAAAGGAAGAGAACACGAGAATCACCTTCTGCTGCTTTTCCCGTAAGGAAATTAGAAAGAAGTACAACGGTGCACGACAGCCTTCCTCCAAGCCTTCGGAAGCAGAAAACCAAGGATGGCCCAAAGGAATGAGAAGTGGGGGAAGGCCACCTATGGGCTACCTCACCACCAGTCAGAGTTACAATCCCGCCAGCACATGGCCACACCGAGGACAAACAGAGGACCACAACACTGCCACTTGACCCCAAAGAACAGGCTATTTTAGGGGGAAAGCCTAAAAACTGAAGAAATGGAAAAACACACATAAGCAGGATATATAAATATGTCTCCAAGAGCAAGCAAGAGCATCCCTCTCCTCTGAAAGGAAAATCTGACCCAATCTGACCTTGAGCAGAGGTTGCTGTGACCACGTCAACATTCTGAATCCACTGAGCGGGGAGATGGGGAAACCCATGTTTCCCAGCTGCAGGACAAGCCAGGTCTTCAAGAAGACAAGGGGAGAGAGCTTCCAGAGGCCACCCAGCCTTGCCTACAGAGCCAGGGTACAAGGGTGGAGAGGAGGAGACAGTGATGGAGGTCAGGAGAGGCCACCCTGCCTGACGAGCCTCAAGAGAACACCTCACCCTCACCCTGGAAGAGCAGCAAAGCTGAGCCCCAGTCCTCTATGGGGACGGTGACCGAAGCACAACCGTATTGAACGTAAAGGAAAGAGCCTAACTTTACACACTAACCTCACGTGTGTTCTTCTGACCTTGACCGTGTCCTTCCTCTGCCCGTGGCATGGAGCCCCCAATTAGCAAGGGAAACTCTCAAAGGCATGGGTGGCATGGAGTCGGCGGGCCAGGATCCACCACCGGAAGTGATGCCTCTACTGGGAAAACGCCAACACACACAGCAGGTTGTCACCTTGTCTTCCAAGGGTCAGTAACACTACACCCTAAAAATATGCAATCCCATCAAGCTGAGTGTAGATACAGAGAGGATAAAAAAACATAACAACTTTTTAAAAGCCAAAAGAAAAGCAAACTGAGGTCACAGCAGTACTTTGAGGCGATGGGTATGATGGCCGCTGATCACTCAATATAAGCTGACAGCTAAGCCCACCAGGCAGCCGGAGCTGGCCGGCCCTCGGCAGCCCGGGCTCCTCCTCGGGAGCCCAGGTGGAGTGCCCTTGCTAGAAAAGAGCTTGAAGGTCCAAATGCTTCGAGTCCGACAGAGCTTGCTGGGAGGATGAGGCTCCAAACTCAGCCTGTCAAGAAGTGACAGCAGCTAGCAAGCGTTCCAAGTTTGGTGAGGCCAGGAAGTGGGGGCCCGAGGAGACTCACATCACTGCCCCTGCCCCGGAGCCAAGGGCAATCAGACACATACACACAAACGGTGACCCTCAGGGAGAACCTGGAGCACGGCCCCTCCTGCCCTGGCACCAAGTGTCACAGGCCCTCCCCAAAGCGCCTTGTCCTGCGTGCACAGCCTCTCTCAATTAGTGAAACGGCCAAAATAAAACAGCGCCGTATTTATGGCCCTTCGCTTCCAGTTCCGTCACCGAAACACATCCTCTTCTCACCCACTCCTCTCGTTTGCCCCAAATACATGAAAATCTCCTTCCCCCACACCGCAGGAAAGACGTGAAGATGAGAACTTTTAACCCTGTGAGGGACCGACGCGAGCATGCTGCTGCTGGTTCAGAAAGCAAGCCCTCTGCACTTGAGGTGAGCATTCAGGGTGTCATGCTGCCTGTTCAGTTCAGTACAAATGACAAATGAAAGAGTGGTAAGAACTGGCCGTTTATCAATGAGCCTTCTGATTCTCTAAGCTTGAAGATTACATATATATGTTATATATGTATATTAATATGTATATATTAACATGTATAAGTTCTTACACATCAAAGTCCCCACAAACACCCAAAATGTAGATGGTCATATAACCCTTGCACATTTCTGCACATGTGTCAAGGGTGTGATTTCACCTATAAATATAATCTTGTACATATGTATACATAAACATATGCATAGCATCCCTGTAATCTCTTTTTTGCCAAAAGAGAATCAGAGCAGCATTAAAAATTAAGTGTCCAAATTCACCTGAAAGCTACAAGATCAAAAGAACTGTTTGGATCCCAGGAGGGACACCAGGGCCAAAGGAAGGTTCTGGTACCAGGAGCACACTAGCAGCCCCTTCCCGAAAGGCACGTGGGCGACACGGGTGTCTACACTCCCTTTTCTGGGTGGAAAGGCATATGGCTTTCCTCCCCAGCCAACGGGAATACAATTTAAGGAAATTAGGAAAAGTCAAGGTAACAGGCTCCCTAAATATGGCCGACTGGGGAGCAGAAGCCATAAGGAGGGCACAAGTTCTCCTAAAAAAGACCCGGGAAGCTTATTTCCAGGGGAGGTTCAAAGACGCTTGGATGAAGGGTGTACAGAGTCTGGCTCTTCCTGAGCGGAGGACAGTAACTGGAACACCAAAAGCAGGGGCCCGCGACTCCCTTCCTGCTGGGGTGGTGTCCACTGGTGCACGCTGCCCCCACCCAGGGGGCAAGTGGACTGGACGCAAATGACACCCCGGTTTTCCTCCGACATCGGAGCAATGATCGTGGCCCCGTCTTACTCCAGCAGGAGGCACAATGGAAGCCCTGCCCTACATCTGATGGGCACCCTCACCCCAAGGAACTCCGAGGGCAGGGAACATGGCAAGGGAGACAGACAGAGCGGGCAGGGAGCCCTGGCATGCCCGGTTTCTCCCGAAGGGAAAAGACAAGTCAGAGGGTACGCAGGAAATGAGCTCACCCTCGCCCAGCAAAGTGTGCACAATCCGGACGAAGTATCTGCTTTCCCATTTAGAAATGACTTCAGCGCCGCACAGGCCCCCGCTGCCGCTGAGTGAGGGAGGACGAACACGGGTGGCCCGAGTCCCCTTGTCCTGGCCAAAGGGTCAATAGACGGTGTGCGGAGGCCCCAAAAGATCCCACGGGGGAGGAGAGGACGAGACGGACCCCTCTGCCAAAGACGGACCGGGGTCACCGAAGGTAAAGGGCAAGGAAGTACGGAGGTCCTCACTGGCCGTGGGAAGGGAGACCCCACCCTCTGGGCCGCGAGGGGTGCGAGGGCAGGAGCGGGAGCGGAGCCACGGCGAGGGGCGGGCACGCGCAGGACCCTCCCAGGGAGGGGGGAGGGGTCACACGAGGCCCTCCCGCCGGGCACGCTCGGCAGGACGGGGTCCCCCTGGCGGGGAGAAACGCGGGGACCCCGCCGGCCCTGGGAGGCGCCCACAGGGCGCGAGGGTGATGCCGGGCAGAGTCCGCATGGCCCTGCCGCCCGCGAGCCGGGGCGGCGAGGGTGAGCGCCGGCCGTGCCCCGACGGGGACCGGCCCGGGGCAGCGGGGCGCGAGGCCGGAGGGGCCCGAGGCGGATAAACTTTCCGCCCCGCGGCCCCCGTCAGGCCGGCGCGGGGGGCGAGGGGCGGGGGCCGCGCAGCGGGCCCGGAGCGGCGGCGGGGATGCCCGGTCCGGGTGGGGGAGGCGCCGGCCCTCCCTCCGCCGGCTCCTCCTCCTCGCTGGGCCCGGCCCCCGCCCGCGGCCCCCCGCCCCTCCGGCCCCAGCCCGCCCCCGGGTGGGGGTGTGCGGCGCCGAGCTCCACCGCCCCGCCAGTCACCTCAGCACCGGCCGCGCTCCGCCCCCCGCCCGCCGCCCCCTCCCCGGCCGGGGCACCCGCCGCCCGTGCCCGCCGCCGCGCCCCCGCGCTCCCTCCCGGCGCCGCCGATGCCCGGGATGTCCGGCGGGGCCGGGTCCCGCCGCCCGCCACGCCGCCCCCAGCCCTCACGCTCCGGCTCTTACCTTCCGGCTTGTTTTCGGCAGCCATTTCCCCTCCGCGCGCCACATCCTCCTCCTCCTCGCGACCGGGACCCCGAGCGCGCGCCTCGTACCGCCGCCGCCGCCGGCCCAGCCACCCCGCCGCCGCCGCGCACCCGCCCTGGCCCCGCCCCGCGGCCCACGCACTACGCCTGTTGGGTTAGGGAGCTGCCACTCACCAGTCCCGCCGCCAATCGCCTCGCACCAGGGGTCTCACTACTCTTCGGGAGGAGCGTCCTATCCCTCCGGCCCATTGGCTGGTCACCACCCAACGGAATGAAAGGATTGGTTCAGAATCAACGCCCCCTCCCCACCCACTCTCAGGAAAGCCCGCCTTCCGGACCTAAACAAAGCTTCCCAGTGGCCAGAGCCCGAAGGAACTGTCCAATCCAAAAGGGACCTACACGGAATATTTCCTCGAGGCCGAGACGTGGCGTCTTGATTGGACGTCACTACAGTGTTTCCCAGGCCGTCCAGACCAATCAAAGGGGGTTCCCGGAACTCGGGAGCGGCGAAGGGAAGCCCCGCCCTCGAGCGTGACCGTCATGAGGCCGGCGCTCGCTCATTGGCGCGTGGGGGCTTTTCCCGCGTGCTCCCGGGGCTGAAGGACGTTCCCGGGGAAGCCGCTGCCGGCGGCGCGTGGGGTCCGGGTGGCCGCGGAGGGCGCAGCGGCATCGCCAGAATTTCGAGGCCTGGTGCAGCCGGGGCACGGCGGGGACTGGCGGGCCTCGCGGCTGAGGTCCGCCGGGCGCCGCTCTCCCCGGAGCCGGCTTGGCCCGGGATTGGGGCGTCGCTGCCGGCCTCGGGGTGGGGAGGGGCGCACCTCCCGCCAGGACCCGCCCCTTCCCGGCCCCCGGCGCCCGGCGCCCGGCCCCCTCTGCCCGCGTCGCCGCGGCCGCCGCCCCACGCGCGGTGCCCAGCCCGCCGGGGCCCGCCTCCCGCTCCCCACCCGTGGTGTGTCCCGTTGTCCCCTTTTCTAGCTGCTTAAAATACTGAAACTTTATTTTGGTCACGTTGGCCATGTGACCCCAGAGCGGATGACTCAGACGCCTGTCCCAGGATGAGGCCGCCGAGCAAAACGCAGGGAAACGGGGCGCCTGGGCGCGCCTGCTGGGAGGGCCGGCGAGGCGAGTCTCCTTCCCCCGGGGCTCACCTCCGTGGCTTCCCCGCACACACACAGCGTCCGCTTCACTCGCGCTCCGTGCCAGGTGGGGGACCAGCTGGGTGTCAGTCGGGGAGAGCGAGCCCAGACGCAGGTTGGGCTCGGCCCGTGGGGGGACAGGCGCGGCTGCAGGTTTCTGGAGATCCGTCCACGCCTCGTGGACGCGCACACACGGGACGGAGAAGCCCAGAGCCCGGTGAGATGGCACAGATGGGATGCCCACGCCCAGGGACATTCAGGGATCGTGCACGTGGACAGGTCTTGCCAGAAGCCTCGGAGAGGGCTGCCCCCTCGAAGTTTTAGGAGACGTGGAGGGAAAAGCAGCACTCCAACCCCTCCCGGTGGACCTTGTGCGGTCAGCACCGAGGACACCGCCTGCCTCCGCACTTCACTTCTCTCCTTTGCTGCTGTGGATGGCAACCAGCAGAATCAGCGAAAGGTCCTCCCCGAAGTGTTTTTGGCATCAAGAATGGCTGTCAGAGTGAATTCTGTGCCAATCTTAACATGTGTTCTTTTTCCCTAGTCTTCACAAGCAAAAAATGTCTCAGGTTTTCCAGAAATGAAGCTGTCCCGAAAGAACAGTTTGTATTGCCCACGCATTCCTCAACAAACTTTAATTATATGAGCCTCAAAAAAAAAATACAAGATTTTTAACAATGGGGGTGCCGTAATTTACCGATGAGCGTTCTCAACAGCGCCTACGTTGACAATGTGTGTTGGGGAGCATATTCTTGAAAGTGCCGGCGGATTGAAAGTCCATATACCCCTTTGAAAAGCAATTTTACAGCATGTATTAAAAGCCATAAAAAAAATTTTTTTTAAAAAGGCTGCATCCTTTGACCCGGTAATCTTACTTCTGGGAACCTATTCTAAGGAAATAACACTGAATGCCAAAAAGGCTCTAGGCGTGAAGGTTCCCGTCACCGGATCACTGGCAGCCTCCGGGTCGAGGCCAGTGTTGGGTATTTAGTGAGTGAGTTGTGCTATGTCCCCACCATGAAACATTACGGCAGTCGCAGGCATCAGAGCCAGAAAGGAAAGCGTGCCGATGGCTAGACGGGGACAAAGAGGCGTTAAAATTTACCGTATTCATTTATTGTACATGGTGTGACTCTAGGCCTACAGAAACAGCACTTTGTAAAAAGACTGATAGAAAATACTACACCCATTGGGGCGATTACGTGTGGTTTTTCTTGCTGTTTCTATTTTCTGTAATACAGTCATAACTATACAGCTTTTTTTAAATATATTTTACTGATTTTTATTTTTTTTTTTTTACCTAGTGGAAGAGAGAGGTATAGAGAGTTAGAAACATCGATGAGAGAGAATCATCGGCCAACTGCCTCCCGCACACCCCCTATTGGGAATGTGCCCGCAACCAAGGTACATGCCCTTGACCAGAATCGAACCTGGGACCTTTCAGTCTACAGGCCGACTGAGCCAAACCAACTTCGGCATAACTATACAGTTTTTATCATTAAAATGTGTATGTAGCCTGTCGGGCGTGGCTCAATGGTTGAGTGTCAACCCTATGAACCAGGAGGTCAAGGTTGGATTCCCTGTTGGGGTACATGCCAGGTTGTGGGCTCGATCCTGTGTGGGGCATGCAGAAAGTAGCTGTCCATGATTCTCTCTCATCATTGACGTTTCTCTCTCTCACCCTCTCCCTTCCTCTCTGAAGTCAATAAAAATACATTTTTTAAATATGTCTTTCCATTTAAAAATAATGAAGCCTGGTGCCCGCTACAGACCAGACCCCGTTAGATCCTGAGGCTGTGAAGGTGAATGAAGTTGTGTCTCCCTCCAAGGGGCTGCTAGCCCAGCAGGGGCTAAAACAGCAGGCCAAGGTGCAGTGGGGACACACACAGAAGGTAATGAACTTCACCGGGGCCTCGAGACAGCGTCGCCCTCACCACTGACATCACCTGTGGAAGGCGCCTCAGACCCGGGCTGTGAAGGCCCTCCTCAAAGTGCAGGCGGGGGCCTGCGGGGCGGAGGGATCCTCAGCACACTTTCTGTGGATCCACAGGTCGAACTGTTTTCCGAAGGATGCGTCAATCTCTGGTGCGTGGACAGCCAGGCTTTCCAGAGGCGACGTAATATGGGATGTCCACCCGGCCTGAAAGCAGAAGCAGACAGAAGCCAGCATCTTCTATTAAGTAAGATATGAAAGAGATTAGTAGATCTATGAAACAATGCCACTCTTATTTGTTGTTTTGAGGTTTTTATCTGTTTATCAAAAAATATGGTATATACTGCCGAAACCGTTTTATCTCGGTGGATAGTCGGCCTGCAGACTAAAGGGTCCCAGGTTTGATTCTGGTCAAGGGCATGTAACTTGGTTGTGGGCATATCCCCAGTAGGGGGTGTGCAAGAGACAGCTGATCGATGATTCTCTCTCATCGATGTTTCTATCTCTCTCTCCCTTCCTCTCTGTATAAAATCAATAAAAATATACTTTAAAAAATCAATAAAATATATATTTAAAATATGGTGTATGTTAGTACATAATGGGCTTATTTTTAATGAACTCATGAATATTTTTTAAATTGCTATACAGTACATGAACTATAGGTAGATTACATGAACAACAGCTCTTTGAGGTCCTCCATCCCTTTGAAGAGTTTACAAGGACCCTAAGACCAATGAGTGTGAGGACTGCTGGGTAGAGGGGAGAGATTTCCGGGGCTGGTTGGCAGTATAACCAAGTCTGCTTTACTAGGTCGCTTATAACAACAAATGTATTCCCCACAGTTCTGGAGGCTGCAAGTCTGACACCAGGGTATGCCCTCAAACGTCCCAGAACAGAGGGGGGCAGCAAGCTCGCTCCTGCCCTACAAGGGCACTAATCCCTCCCTGGGCCCCTTCATGGCCTCCCCCCAATGCCAATCCCCTCCCAATACCCCACCTCCTCCTGCTGTCACCTGAGGGGGGAAGGGTAGCATGTCCATTTGAGAAGGATGCAGCCATCTAGTCCACAGTAGCTGGTGTTTGTCTGCGTGGGAGGGCGGCCAAGAGGTGGGCATGTCCAGCTCGGGAAGACATGCTGGGCCCGCACCCTGAGTCCTTACCCGGCTGGGTGCTCCAGGGAAGAGGGCGCTGTCCAGGAACGGGTGGAGATGGGTGGATAATAAGAATACCGGAGTGTTCGTTTTTAACCTCAAAAAATATTTTAAACCTGGCCAGTGTGGTTCAGTGGTTGAGCGTCCACCTATAAATCAGGAAGTCATGGTTCGATTCCCGGTCAGGGCACATGCCCAGGTTTCGGGCTCCTGTGGGGCGTGCAGGGGACAGCTAATCAATGATTCTCATCATTGATGTTTCTCTCCCTCCCTCCTCCTACCTCTCTGAAATTAATAAAAAATATATTTTAAAATATATATTTTAAAACCAGCTTTCTTTCCTGGTCAGCTTTCTGAAGTAACTAAAGTAACTTTCTGTAATTCCTGGTGATGATGATGAGAAAGGGTTTGGACTTGCTTCTGTCAATGGGGGTTAGGAAAGCTCCGGATTGCTGCCTTGAGAGAGGGAGTCCTGGGCGGAACCCATTTCAGAGGCTCAGAGACTCCTGAAGGGAAAACAGGTGTCAGCACGCTCACCTCCACCCACCCAGATGGGAAAGAGTCCCCTGTCTCTGCCTGCCTGGGTTCTGAAAGGCTGAACTTTTTTTTTTTTTTAATATATTTTATTGATTTTTTACAGAGAGGAAGGGAGACGGATAGAGAGTTAGAAACATCAATGAGAGAGAAACATCAATCAGCTGCCTCTTGCACACCCCCTACTGTGCTCGCAACCAAGGTACATGCCTTTGACCGGAATCAAACCTGGGACCCTTCAGTCAGCAGGCTGACCCTCTATCCACTGAGCCAGAACAAGCCTTACACTGTCCTGCAAACCCTCCCCTTTCCTCCCGTCTGCACCCCACCCGCCTTCACTCCACAGTATGACAGCCCTTATTATCTCGGGATGTCTACTCTTAGTAGGAAACTTAGAGGAAACTTGCCAGACACACCACATATAACGAGATCTTTAGGACTCCTAGGGCTGAACTTCAGCTCATTTGGGATATCATCCTATATAATAAAAGGCTAATATGCAAATTAACTGAACAACGGAATGACAAGTCGCTATGATGTGCTTTGACCACTAGGGGGCAGACGCTCAATGCAAGAGCTGCCCCTAGTAGTCAGTGTGCTCCCACAGGGGGCTGGTGAGTGCAGTGGTGGTGGCGGGAGCCTCTCTCGCCTCAGCAGCAGTGCTAAGGACCCCTTGGGGGATGTCCACCTGCTGGCTTAGGCCTGTTTCCCCCTGGGAGGGTGCAGGCCAGGCTTAGGCTCTCTCCCCTACTCCCAGTGCACGAATGTCATGCACCGGGCCTCTAGTCTATATTTATAAAAGCCTAATAATCAAATTGTCCCCTCGGGAGTTCAACCAGGAGACCAAGAGTTAGATCACTCACTATGATGTGCACTGATCACCAGGGGGCGGCGCAGAATGAAGGAAGGCCCCGGCCAGCAATCAGAAGGCCCCGATCAGCCCTGATCATCAGCCAGGCCAAGGGGCCCTGCCCCTGCATGAATTTTGTGCACTAATCCTCCAGTTTTGAACATAAAAGCCTGATTTGTGGACCCGGACTTTGCTGAAACTTCTAAATGAGTAAGCAGTTTCATGTGTTCAACATGCTGGAGTTTAGCCAAGTCAGAATGGACTGTAGCAGCAGGTAAAGGACCCACCGCACCACTTCTGGCGGGTTTGTTTTTCTGGTGGTGTTAACACCCAGAACATAGCACTTCGTGATAGAAATTTCAAGAGATGCTGCTTAAACAACAGTGATCATCGAAAACCCTTTGCACTTCGTTCAGCGACTGCACAGAACAAGCCTGAGCGCCCCTGACTGCTCCGAGGCTTGGAGTTGGGGCATGATGCCTTGACGGGATGGGTCTCACCTGCTCATCCCACCAAAGGAGTCAATCCCCTCTCCTCCCCCCTTTTTTTTTAATTGATTTCAGAGAGGAAGGAAGAGGGAGGGAGAGAGATAGAAACATCAGTGATGAGAGAGAATCATTGATCAGCTGCCTCCTACACGCCCCACACTGGGGATCGAGCCCATAACCCGGGCAGGTGCCCTGACCCGGATTCGAACCATGACCTCTTGCTTCATAGGTCAATACTCAAGTACTGAGCCACACGAGCTGGGCATATCAGTCCCATTTCTTCCTGGACTTTCCCTTTAAAACTGGAGCCTGGCCGAAACCGGTTTGGCTCAGTGGAGAGAGCGTCGGCCTGTGGACTGAAAGGTCCCAGGTTTGATTCCGGTCAAGGGCATGTACCTTTGTTGCAGGCACATCCCCAGTAGGAGGTGTGCGGGAAGCAGCTGATCCATGTTTCTCTCTCATGGGTGTTTCTAACTCTCTATCCCTCTCCCTTCCTCTCTCTGTAAAAAAATCAATAAAATACTTTAAAAAACAAAACAAAACTGGAGTCTATCCCCTCTCTCTTGAGCCTTTGCCATTACAACCTGATAGGTTTTGCTCTTGAATTTGAACTCAGGACCAAAGAAATAGCTTATTGTCTAAAGAGGGAGAAGGTTAATGAGATGGGTTTCCTGGCATGCGGACAGCTCCTTGGCTCCTGCAGTTGACAGATGGAGGCAGCCAGGATGCCACCTCTGCTTCCGGGGACCAGAGACACCGGGCAGGCGCCCCCGGCTCCCTGCAGGCCGGGAGGTCGTCCGGGGGCTCACCGTTGTGTTCTGGTTTCGTGCTTTTTTGCCTCTCTGCGTCCCGGTGCGTTTTACTTCAACTTCCAGTCTTCCGCAGGGAACTGGGATTAAGTTGGTGAAAATTAAATGCCTGTCAAGACCCCCAAAGGAATAAGCTGCTGTTGTATGAGTTCTACTGTCTCAGACGATCCCGAAGAGTGGAGAGCAAAACCATCCACCACCAGCTAGCCCAGTGGTCGGCAAACTCATTAGTCCACAGAGACAAATATCAACAGGACGATTGAAATTTCTTTTGAGAGTCAAATTTTTTAAACTTAAACTTCTTCTAACGCCACTTCTTCAAAATAGGCTCGCCCAGGCCGTGGTATTTTATGGAAGAGCCACACTCAAGGGGCCAAAGAGCCGCATGTGGCTCGCGAGCCGCAGTTTGCCGATCACTCATCTAGGGAGGAAATAGAAAGGGAGTCAGGGGCTCGGGGGCATTTCATCCTCATTAGCTTTTCCATGTTACTTTTTTAAAAATATTTTTTATTGATTTTTTTAGAGAGGAAGGGAGAGGGACAGAGAGCTAGAAACATCAATCAGCTGCCTCCTGCACATCCCCTACTGAGAATCAAGCCCACAGCCATGGCACATGCCCTTGACCAGAATCGAACCTGAGACCCTTGCTTGAGTCCATAGGCTGATGCTCTATCCTCTGAGCCAACCCAGTTAGGGTTCCATGTTACTTTTTAAAAAATATTTCTGTTGATTTTTTAGAGAGAGAGGAAGGAAGAGGAAGAGAGAGAAACGTGGATGGGCTGCCTCCTGCACAACCCCTCCAGGGATCAAGCCATCAACCCTTTGATGCACAGACTGACCCCCAGCTAACTGAGCCACCAGGCCAGGCAGCTTTTCTATATTCCAAGGGAGGTGAGCAGCTTCTTTTTCTTTAAATGTGAAGCTGTGGGATGTTCTGCAACCATTAAAATGGTGGGGAGCCAAAACCAGTTTGGCTCAGTGGATAGAGCATCAGCCTGCGGACTGAAAGGTCCCAGGTTCAATTCTGGTCAAGGGCATGTACCTTGGTTTCGGGCATATCCCCAGTAGGGGGTGTGCAAGAGGCAGCTAATCTATGATTCTCTCTCATCGATGTTTCTAACTCTCTATCCCTCTCTCTTCCTCTCTGTAAAAAATCAATTTAAAAAGAAATATTTTTTAAAAATGGTGGGGAGGCCCTGTTAGCTGGAGCGTTATGCTGCACACCAAAAAGGTGGTGGGTTCAAACCCCTTTGGGGCGGATATGGCTCTCTCTCCCTTCCTCTCTCAAATCAATAAACATACCCTCGGGGGAGGTTAAAAAAAAAAAGTGAGTGGGGGCGGTGGATTGAGGTTGCTGCTGTAGAAGTTCCTCTACCTGAAATGTGTATTGAAACAGGAAGGCACAGCTTCATGTACACTATTTTCATAGGTGTACAGATATAGTGTGTATTACATATGTAGATATCCTTGTATACACAGGAAAAGCCTCTGGAAGAATAACAAGAAGTCTAACTAGTACCTATAGTGACCTTGGAGGGAGGAACAGAAAAAAAATAAGGCTTGTTCTTCTTTTGTTATTCCTTCTCTTTTTTAAGATGTTCATTCTTCCAACAGATCTTTTTTTTATTTTATTTTTTTTAGAAATTCGGTTATGCATTCTTTTTTTTTCTTTTTTTAATATATTTTATTGATCTTTTTACAGAGAGGAAGGGAGAGGGAGAGAGAGTTAGAAACGTCAATGAGAGAGAAACATCGACCAGCTGCCTCTTGCACACTCCCTACTGGGGATGTGCCAGCAACCAATGTACATGCCCTTAACCGGAATCGAACCTGGGACCTTTCAGTCCGCAGGCCGACACTCTATCCACTGAGCAAAACCGGTTTCGGCTTCCAACAGATCTTTACTGACTGGGTGCCTACGATGGGCCAGACACTGTTCCAGGTCCTGGGAAGACAGCAGTGAGCATAACAGACCAGGAACCCTGCCCTCATGAAACTGACGGGGAAGTGGGGAACACTGGTAAACAAATATGGGATCCGAGGTTAGAGAGTGTTTGAAGAAAAATCAAGTACGAGGAGAAGGGATGATGAGGGTGCTATTTTAGATAGAGTGGGTCTGAGCCTGAAGGAAGTGGGAGAAGCCATGCAGTTATGGTTGGTGGGGGAGATGGGGAGAACATTCTAGGCAGAGGAAACAGCACGTGCAAAGGTCCTGAGGCAAATGCACACGGGGTGTAGGTCCTGTGATGAGGCCGTGCAGAAAGAACACAGAGACATGGATCCAAAGAGAAAGCTGAGGACAAATCGCACAGAACTTTGAATTCCCAGAGACCACAGGGAATCAATGGTTCTCTCTCATCATTGATGTTTCTCTCTCTCTCCCTCTCCCTTCCTCTCTGAAATAAACAAAAGCATATTTCTTTTAAAAATCAGCTGCATTTATTGGCAAGAATCATTGCATTACTCTGTTTTTCCCTTCCTCTCTCCCTCTCTGGTGTCTTTAGATTTCATTCTGAGGGTCCAAGAAAGCCGGTGGAGGGTATGGAGCTGGAGTATGATCTCATTCGTGTTTTGAAAGGGTCACTCTGCCATGATGTAGAAAACAGACTTCAAGGGAGGAAGCAAAGAGACTTGTTAGGAGATTCCTGCAGTCAAGACTTGATGGTGGCTTGCACAAGGCGTGTTTACTTCCTGTGGCTGCTGTAACAAATTCCCTTAGTGGCTTAACACAAAAGAAGTTGATCCTTTTACAGTCCTGGAGGCCAGATCCAAAATCAGTTTCACTGGACCAAGATCGCGGAGCGGGCAGGGCTGGGCTCTCTCTCCAGAGGCTCCAGGGAAAACCCGTTCTTCTCCTCCTGCAGCTTCTGGTAGCTGCCGGCATTCCTTGGCTTGTGGCCACATCACTGAAATCTTCAAGGTCAGCATTGCTCTCTGCTCCATCTTCACACCGCCCTCTCAGGTGAGTGTGTGTGTGTGTGTGTGTGTGTGTGTGTGTGTGTATGCACCAAATTGCCCCATCTTTCTCTTACAAGGATAGCTGTGGTACCACTTGGACACCACCCAGGGTAATCTCCCCCATCTCAAGATTCCTAACTTAATCACATCAGCAAAGCCCTGGTTCCCAAATAAGGAAACATTTACAGGTTCCATTACATTTGGGAGCCATTAGTCCTTCCACCACACAAGAATTGGCTCCCCCACCACCACCCCCGCCAGTAAAGGGCCAGATAGTAGATATTTAAGCTTTGCAGACCCTGTGGTCTCCGTCACAACGGTCACAAACACCACTGCCATACAAAGACCACCGTGGACAAGATGGGAACACGTGGGCATGCCTACATACCAATAAAACTTTATTTACAAAAACGGGCAGCAGGTCTTAGACCAAGGGGGAGGTCTGAAGAGGTGTGTGGATTTGGAATGTGTTCTGAAGGTGGAGACACAACTCGCGTTTAGCTGAAGCACTCGCCATGAAGAAGAAAGAGAGAAACGCTTTGGACTCGGTTGGAGGACGAAGATTTTTGGCCCGAGCCATTGAGTTAATGGTGTGGCCACTGAAAGACTGGGATCGGGGAGGAGCAAGTTTAGGGCAGACATCCAAATCCCAATAGGACACCCTAATTCTGACGTGCATGTGAGATATCCAGGTAGACACGAGGTACGGAGAGGCTGTGGCTGGAGAGACAAATTTGGGACCAATCAGCATCCCCTGGTCTCTCAAAGCCTGGGACTGGATAAGGTCTCCTAGGCGGAGGGAATGCAATTTCTTTTCTTTTTCTTTTTCTTTTTTTTTCTTTACTCAATCATAATTTTCAAAAAGATTTTTTTTTAAATCATGATGCTCACACAAATATGAAGTGAATAGGTGTCAAGAATTTTCTTTAGCTCTCACGTTAATGAGGGAACTGGTAAGATGTTAAAACTGCTTCAAAGGAGAACTGGAGAACAGAGGGATATTTTCAGACAAACAAGGATGCGTGTAGCGTAGCTCAGTTGGTCAGAGTGCAGTCCCATGCACCGAGGGTCTCCAGGCTGGTACCTGGTCCGGGCACACACCTACATTTCGGGTTTCATCCCTGGTCAGGGGTGTATGGAAGGCAACCAATCCACAGATGTTTCTCTCTCTTTTTCTCTCTCAACTCTCCCTGTCTGTCTCCTTCTCCCTCTCCCTTCCTTTTTCCCTCTTCCTCTAGAGTCAATGAAAAAAGATATCCTCATATTAGGATTTAAAAAAAAAAGAATGTTTGCTAAAACAAGCAAAATTGGTTCACATCTATAGGGCAATAGCGTGTTGTATTTGGGGTGATCTCTACAGGATAAAAAATCAGCTGTGCCCAGCCGGTGTGGCTCGGTGGCTGAGCATCAGCCTGAGAGCCAGGAGGTCACGGTTCGATTCCCGGTCAGGGCACAGGCTCAGGTTGTGGGCTCCATCTCCAGTGTGGAGCGTGCAGGAGGCAGCTGGTCAATGGTCTCTCTCATCATTTGTGTTTCTCTCTCTCTCTCCCTTCCTCTCTGAAATCAATAATAACTATTTCTTTAAAAAAAAAAAAAAAAAAAAAAAAAAAAAAAAAAAAAAAAAAACAGCTGCAGGTGTGGGCGAGAACCATTGCATCACTCTGTTTTCTCCGTCTACCAAGCCCTCCCTGCTCTGCGATCGGATCCTCCCGACGATCCACTCGGCAATGCCCAGCGCTTGGCCAGAAGGACCCTCCTGCTCATGTCCAGAGCTCAGACAAGTCTTCCTGACATGGTCATTCAAAGTTCACTGAGCACGGACTAGGTCACATGTGTCAAACACAAGGCCCGCGGGCCAAATCCGTCCCGCCAGGCCTTGCAATGTGGCCCGCACCACGCTGTCATCACTGCACTCCGCTGCGTTTCCATCACAATGACAGTTTATGACTGTTCAGTAAACCATTCGGCCCGCGATTTAGGCTGGATTTTAGATTTTGGCCCCTTCTCTGATTGAGTTCGACACCCCTAGACTAGGTGATCGAATGTTCTGTCAAGTACGTGGCTGACCGAAACTCAGACCCCTGATCTCTACATGCTTCGCTCCCAGCGGGCCGGGAAACACATCTCCCGTGTCCCACAGTGCTCGGAGGCCGGCGTGGGCCGGTAGCGGGTCAGAGGGGACCGGGGTATCCGTGCCGGGAAGACTCCTTGTACAAGCCCTGCGTTAGGGCGCCTTTCCACAGGTCTCAGCGAGAGAGCTGCTGTGACAAACGAAACCGCCCACCAACAAGCAGGTTGTCCACACGTGGTTTCACACCAGATTCCCACCGCCGTGCCCTGTGTGACGGGCAAGGGGCAGCGCCCCGCTTCCCGGGACCAGGGCTCTCCACGCCAACCTGCCCTCAGAGGCAGGGGCGCCCACCCCGGAGGCCACAGGCACCCCCACCGGTGGGGACCGCTCTTCCAGGCCCACCGAGGCTCTGCTGCCGAGCCTTCTGCCGGGCGGGCGGGCGAGACTCTGCCCTGGAGGCCGGCGGGCAGGATCCCACGGACCCAGCTCTGGCCCCGGAGCGGGCCTGGGGCGGGCAGGTGCCTGGAATCTGCCCTTTGGCCAAACGGGAGGATGCGGGGCTCGGCCTGTGGCTGTTGGAGAGACGGTTTAAAACATAAAAAGAGCTCCAAGTGTTTCAGAGAAGATGGGTTTTGTTTTTAATAAGAGAAGCAAAAAATGTAAGTAGTAAAATCTGAGCCATAGATTGACTCAAAACAATTTGTTTTGTGTGTGTGTTTGTGTGTGTGTGTGTGTGTTTTGTGTGTTTTTGTGTGTGAGTGTGTGCTTTGTGTGTATTTTATGTGTGTTGTGTGTGTTGTGTGTGTGTGTGTGTTTTATGTGTTTTGTGTGTGTTGTGGATGTGGCTGTGTGTGTGGCTGTGTGTGTGGCTCTATGTGTGTTTTGTGTGTTGTGTGTGTGTGTGTGTGTCTGTGTGTGTGTCTGTGTGTGTGTGGATGTGTGGATGTGTGTGTGTTTTGTGTGTGTGTATGGGTGTGTGTGGATGTGTGTGTCTGTGTGTGTGTCTGTGTGTGTGTCTGTGTGTGTGTCTGTGTGGATGTGTGGATGTGTGTGTGTGGATGTGTGTCTGTGTGTGTGTGGATGTGTGTGTGTGTGTGTGTGTGCTGTGATGCGTTCCTCCCAGTGGTAAGCAGCCGGAGATGCTGTGAGCAGGAGCTAGAGGTGACACGGAGAATGGTGTGAGCCTGCTGATCTGGCCCCCTCTCCTTTTTCCTGGGGGACAGTCCCTCTGCCTGGCTCTCCCTCCCACAAAGAAGTGGCTGCATGCGTGGCAGGACTTAGAGGCAGAATGACGTGCAGTGGTCAGAGCAGCTCACACACGGGCTCCTGGAAGAGAACCCGCTGGTTGGGGACAGTGCCGCCCGGAGAGGACCTGGCCCCCCGGCCCCGCTTCCGGCGGCCGCAGTGACCGTGGCCCGGGAGGCCCTGTCCCTCTGCTCTTCACCTGGGGCCGGGCTGGGAGGATTTCCATTTGAATTCAACCTGTGTCAGCAGAGCCCGAAGGCTCGCGCCACCGTTTCTCAGAGCAGTTTTCCTCGGTGACAAAAGACTTCCTTCTCTCTCATCTGGTCAAACATAACCACTCGCAGATCAAGTCAGCTCACCCCTCTGCCTCAGCGCTGGGCTGTTTGCTCTGCCCGGGGCCCCGCGTGTCTCTGGGGCGGGCTGGGATCCCCCTCAGCCCCCGGGGTGCTCCAGGCCGGGGATCAGCCCCGGGGTGCTCCAGGCGCCAGGCTGAGGATCAGCCCCCAGGGTGATCCAGGCCGGGCATCAGCTCCGGGGTGCTCCAGGTGCCGGGCTGGGGATCAGAAACAATCAAACCTCAGCTCGCCCACCCTCAGACCAAAGGCTCCAGGTGACCAGGGGGACCAGCGCCTCAGCAGCTGGGGAACCCCACCACCTGGCTCAGCCTGGACCCCGCGGATCCGGAGAAACGCGTTCCTTGGCCCCCAACCTAGAAGCTCTGTTGTCCCTCGTCCTCTGCCACCCTCAGGCACACACACAGAGGCTGTTTGACCTCTGAACCCCCTGGGGCCTCCTCGGGCCTCCCCTGAGCGGCCTCAGGCCCCTGCTGCAGTGCCTGCTCTAAGGTCCCTGAGCTGACCCTCCACGTAGCATCCCCAGTGGCCTTCCCATGGGGTGGCGTCGGGTGGTGTCTGCGTCGCCAGGTCTGCAGAGCCGGCCGCGCTCTGTCCCTCCTGGTGCCCGGAGTGGAAGCCCACAGGGGGGCGTGGTCCCTGGCACCCGGGAGCGGGGGCCGGGGAACCCGGACAAATGCCCGGCAGGTCTGCCGCAGAGCCGCTCCGGAAACCAGGGGACAGGCCTGTGCTTTTAGAGCGGAGCCCGGCGGGCAGCCTCGCCTGGCCGTGCTCTGTCCCCGTCACGGCCGCGCGGCAGCACCTGTGCCCGCCGGAGCGCAGCGCGGAACTGGACCACATCCATCTACTGCCGCCGGCAGAGGAGGGGGCGCCGGTCTCCGGGGGGAGGCTGAGTGTGGAAGGCGCTTCCCTCTCAGCTCCTCCGCTGGGAAGAGCTTTACAAACACCTGTTGGGCTGGCCGGCGGGGCCCAGGGGCTGAGCATCGACCTATAAGCCAGGAGGTCACAGTTCCATTGCCGGTCAAGGGCACAGGCCTGGTGACGGGCTCCATCCCCCCAGTGAGTCTCTCTCATCATTGATGTTTCCATTTCTCTCTCTCTCTCTACCTTATGCTGTGAAATCAATAAAAATATTTTTAGCCCTGATAGGTGTGGCTCAGTGGATAGAGCCTTGGCCTGCAGATTGAAGAGTCCCAGATTTGATTCCAGTCAAGGGCATGTACCTTGGTTTCGGGCACATCCCCACTAGGGGGTGTGCAGGAGGTAGCCGATGAATGTTTCTCTCTCATTGATGTTTCTAACTCTCCCTGTCCCTTCATCTCTGTAAACAATCAATAAAATATATTAAATATATATTTTTTTAATAAAATTAAAATACCTGTCGCCTCCCTCTTTCTGTTGGCAATTGGAGTCCTCCCCCCTCCAGCCCCCCTCCCCAGCCCTCCCCCGGAGAAGGAGGCCGGGCTGGGTGCGGCGGGATGAGTGTCTTCCTCCGGAAAGCGTCCCCTGCTGTGCTTGGCGGCTGTGAACGTTCTGGAGGGAGCTGGAAGCTAAGGAGCGTGAAAGGCACGGTAATGACGGCGTCCGCAGGAGCCGCTCGGCTGCCGGCCGGCCTGCAAACGCCGAGCACATTCCAGAGCAAAGCCCGCGGCGGCCTCCACGGCGGGATCGCCTGGACTCCGGCCCTGCGGGCTCCGGAGCAAAGGGCCCGGGGAGCCTGCCGGCGGCCGGGGAGAGGCCGGCCCGCGTGCGGCCGTGGGGCCTCCCCGGTGGGCAGCCTCCGGGCAGGAGGGAGCCGATCGCAGGCCGTTCTTCTCGGGCTCGGGCTGCCTCTGGGACCACAAGCACCCGGAAACCACGGCTCTGAGCGGGGCGGCCCCCGGGCTGTGCCCGGCTCCCGCACGGCCGGGACGGGATGGGCCAGCGGAGTTAGGCCTCCTCACTGCGCTCTCCGGTGTCACGTTCAGCAAGGCCGTCTGCACACGGAGCTGCTCCCTCAGGAACAAACAGCAGCAAACAGGCGAGCCCCCAGAAGGCACGTTTGTGCATTTAATCCACCTGCAAGGTCTTCCTCCCCCTCTGCCCTGTAAATGCTGCAGAGTGTCTCCCGGGTCATGTGGGGTGGGGCGTGGGGTGGGGCGTGGGGTGGGGGTGGGGTGGGGGAGGGGTGGGGTGTAGGATGGGGGATAGGGCGTGGAGTGGGGTGTGGGGTGGAGGATGGGCGGTAGGGGGTGGGATGGGATGTGGGGAGGGAGCTCCAGGACAGCAGGGACTTTGTGCGTTTACTGCTGGTGCCCAGCACTGGAATGGACCAGTCACGGAGCAGGGCGCGCGAACACAGAGTGCGTGGATGAGTGAATGCTCCGCAGAAAATGCACAGGGAGGAGAGGGGAGGGGAGGGAGAGAGATAGTTAGAAACATCGATCAACTGTCTCATGCACACCCCCTACTGGGGAAGTGCCAGCAATCAAGGTGCATGCCCTTGAGCGGAATCGAACCTGGGACCTTTCAGTCTGCAGCCTGACGCTCTATCCCACTGAGCAACACCAGTCAGGGCTGCACTTTGTCTTTTAAGACCCAGGTTGTCCATCTTCTCTCCTCTGTGTCCTGACAGGCAGGGGGACATGTTACGGGGGCTGGTGACCCCCTGGCAGTGTACCCCCAGGCTGGGTCCCCTGGGGCAAGTCACTCCACATTGCTGAGCCCAGTGACCTCATTCCCAAAAAGGCCTTAATAATTCCTGCCCCACAACACCGTGTGTCTGTGTTAAAGCGGTGCCCGTGCCTGCCGAGGAGTCTGCACCTCAGGGGGAACAAGGCCGTCTTCCCGCAGCGCCTCTCCTAGCCTGGGACCGTCCTGTCCACGCAGGTGCAGGCGCGTCAGGCAGCGGGGTGGAAAATTGGCGTGAACTGCAAATACAGCCAGAGGTCAAATAAGGTGCGTCGTTGCTGCGGCCTGGGCTTCTGCCACCCCAGGTGGAGAGTCTAGTGGAGCCCAGCTGGCGTGGCTCAGTGGTTGAACATCAGCCTATAACCAGAAGGTCACAGGTTCAATTCCTGGTCAGGGCACATGTCTGGGTTACAGGTTTGGGCCCCAGTTTGGGGCAGGTGCAGGAGGCAGCCAATCAAGGATTCTCTCTCATCATTGATCTCTCTCTCTCTCTCTCTCTCTCTCTCTCTCTCTCTCTCTCTCTCTCATCTCCTTTCCTCTCTGAAATCAATAAAAATACATTTTTTTAAAAAAGAAAGGAGGTTGGGTCGGAAAGTTTAGGCGATGCTGGCCATGCCTGTGCAGATGTATGAGGCTGCTCTCTCCGCGCCGATGTGGGACAAATGCCAAGATATATTGCAAAGTGAAAAAGCCAGGCACGAAGCAAGGTGCTGCCATTTGTGTTTTGAAGATGTGGCGGCATTGATAAATGCTTTGGGAGTGACCCATCACAGGTCACCTCTGGGATCAGGGCTGGGCCAGGAGAGGGGCGGGACAAAGACTCACGTAAACCCTCCCATCCGACCTGATGGTTTTCAACACGAGCACTGCCTAGTTTTCCATGCATGGTTTTCCGAAGCAGCGTCCTGATTGTAAAATTCATTCATTATCAGTATCCTAATGACAGTGATCTTCTGAAGAAAAGCATAAAGTACTGGACAATAACTATTAAATAGGAGTTACTTACTAGTGAAATGAAAAGTTTAACTTTCTTCTTGGTATTGGCAAGTTACTCTCTATCCTCCTGCTTGTCCAGAAAAAAAATAAATAAAATGCTTCTGATCTCAGATCCTGTGAGAGTCTCCCTGCAAGTAACATTTCATCATAAAATTTTAATTCTAGCCAGCTGGTGTGGCTCAGTGGTTGAGCATTGACCTATGAACCAGGAGGTCACGGTTTGGTTCCTGGTCAGGGCACACGCCCAAGTGTGGGCTTGATCCCCAGTAGGGGGTGTGCAGGAGGCAGATGCTCAATTGATGTTTCTATCTCCATCTTCCTTCTTCTCTGAAATCAATAAGAAAATATTTTTTGAAAATTTAATTCTAGAACAACAAAAGTGGGATGATATTAATTTCTTTAGTGGAAGCTTATGTATGTGCGTGGGGCAGGGACACTGGCACCAGGAGGTCATGAATGAATATGGTCTGAGATGTACGCAGTCCACTAACTGGTTCAGCTATTGACCAAGCATTCACTGGGCCTGCACTCTGACACCAAGCATACGTTTGGACCTGGGCAGACAGAACCAAATAAAAACGTAAAATAAAAAATTGTCTCCCGCCCCAGCTGGTGTGGCTCAGTGGATAGAGCGTTGGCCTGCGGACTGAAGGGACCCAGGTTCGATTCTGACCCAAGGGCACATTTCTGGATTGCAGGCTTCATCCTCCAGTAGGGGGATTGCAGGAGGCAGCCAATCAATGATTCTCTCTCATCGTTGATGTTTCTATCTCTCTCTCTCCCTCTTCCTTCTTCTCTAATATCAGTAAAATATATATTTTTAAAAAATTGTGTCCCTGTGCTCAGATACTCTAGCCTAGTGATAGTGAAGGAGAGATGAAATACATAATTGCAACTCAGGGTGAGGAGAGTTTAACCTAAGGACATTGGAATAGCAGGTACTGGTCACATGATGGGGGAGTGAAAGCATGGACTCTGGAGTCACATGACCTGGAGCAAGTTACTTCTCTACACGCCGTTTCCTCAGGGGCAGGAAGGGATTGTTAGCTGGATTGGCCAGGCTCGCCCCAGAGCCAGCATGTGCCCTTGACTGGAATCGAACCCGAGGACCCTTCTGTTTGCAGGCAGACGCTCTATCCACTGAGCCATACCGGTTAGGGCTGGAACTTTCTCAGCTGCGAGAGTGGCGCTGCTTATTGAACGCACATGGAGCAGCGGGGACCACATACACGCATCGTGTCCTGGGCTCAGTCAGCTACATGCCGACGTGGCAGGGCCCCGCGAGCGTCAGGCGGCCAGAGGACTCGCAGGGTCTAAGGCGACAATGGTGGTAACGGACCCTCTCCCTCTCCTGCCACTGACAGGGTTTCTCAGAAACGTGGCAACAGTGCCAAGTGTTGTTTTTCCAACACGAGTCAGACAGGAGGCTCATGTGTCCCGTGTGTGTGATCCAGACAAAACCAACTGTCCCTCTGGCGTAGCGTCTCCACACGATGGCTGTCTCCATGGGGACCGGGAACCCCTCTGAGCTCGCCCCAAAACTCAGGTCCCCTCCTTGTTTTGTAATAAACGTTGAGCCCTTACAGCAGTGCAGCCGTGTGCTTACCGAGACACTGCCACGTGGTCCACACGTGTGTTCAGAACCATGTGGAGTTCTTCCTTCTTACAGGCTGAGGGCCCATCCATCTCACATGACCGTCTCGCCATTCCTGGCAATGTCCTTGGAACTGGAAGGGGAAAGGCTGTGCCTGGGATTTCGTGTGAGCAGAGGGGGCTGAGTCATCAGCTCCATGAGACAGTCCCGGATGTTGCCCACCGTCGGGGCTGGGAGCCCTGGTCGCAGAGGGAAGCTGCCATCTCCATGAACAACAGGGTCTGTGTCAAGCGCAGGGAGAACTCCTCCGTTTTGTTTTGTTTTGTTTTGTTTTGTTTTGTTAATCCTCATCCAGGGGCAGATTTTCCCCATTGACTTTTTTAGAGCGGGGAAGTGAGGGGAGAGACAGAGAGAAATGTCAATGTGAGAGAGACACATCAATTGGCTGCTCCCACCTGTTTTCCAAACGGGGCTGGGCCTGGAGCCTGCAACCGAGACTCATGACCTTGTCCGGAATCGAACCCTCCACCCTTCGGTCTGCAGGCCGACTCTCTAAGCTAGGGGTGTCGAACTCAATCAGAGAAGGGGCCAAAATCTAAAATCCAGCCTAAATCGCGGGCCGAATGGTTTACTGAACAGTCATAAACTGTCATTGTGATGGAAACGCAGCGGAGTGCAGTGATGACAGCGCGGTGCGGGCCACATTGCAAGGCCTGGCGGGACGGATTTGGCCCGCGGGCCTTGTGTTTGACACATGTGCTCTAAGCTCTGAGCCAAACCATTCAGAGCGAATGCCCACCTTTTTTTCTTGATGAAAATTGTCCCGGGTTACAAAGCCAGGCTCTGGGCACCGGAAGGAGGCCCCTCCGGCAGAGCTCTCCTGCCTTGGGGCACGGAGCCCGCTCCTGGGCACAGGGGGAAGAGGGTGGACATAAATAGAGGAGATGCTGCCGCTGGAGGGCCATGCGAGGAGCACCCAGGGCCTCCAGGGATGAAGCCCCGCGCACACAGCCCTGTCCTCCCGGCACGCTGCTGCCCACCCGCAGGCCTTGTGGACACCCAGGGCCAGGGCCAGGGTCAGGGGAGGCAAGAGAGACGCCCGGGGGCAGCATGTCCAGAGGCGCCCGCCCCCAGGTGCCCATGCGGGCATGGCCCTGGGAGGGCACACGCCGGGTTCGGATGGAAGGCCTGGATCCTGGCCGGCTTCTGCCGAGCTGCCAGGCGGCATTGCCCACGTAGCCGCCTCCGAGAGCTCCTTCCTCACCGGGAAACGCCCATCCTTCCCGCCGGGCGTGTCACCAGTTGCTTCGAACCTCAGAGACGACCTGTGAGAGTTTGTGAAGGAGAAGCGACCCCGGGACCTGGGACTGAGGCCCCGAAGCCGAAGCCGTGGCTCAGTCTCCTGCGGGATCCGCAGCTCTCCCGCTGGCCAGGCATTTCCTTTCTTTTCTTTTCTTTTTTCTTTTTTAATATATATTTTTATTGACTTCAGATAGGAAGGGAGAGGGAGAGGGAGACAGGAACATCAATGATGAGAAAGTATCAGCTGCCTCCTGCACACCTCCTGCTGGGGACTGAGCCCGCAGCCCAGCACATGCTCTGAAGGGGAATCGAACCCGGGACCCTTCAGTCCACAGGCCAACACTCTGTTCACTGAGCCAAACCAGTCAGGACCAGGCGTTCTCATTTGCAATTGTCCTGCCCTTGTGTGGGGGCAGAGGAATGGACAGGCCCGCCCTGCAGACCTCAGGGAGGCTGCCCAAAGGCGTGGTGCTTGTGTATTTTTCCACTCGGTGTCCTGGTTTGCAAAGCCTGTGGAACCGTCATGCTAAGGTGATAGAACGAGGCTGCCTTCATTCTGACATCGGAGAGCGAGAGGGAGACGCAGGCGTCGTGAGCATCACCTTTTGGGTAAAGGGCAGGTCAAACTGAAGCCGCTGACGCTGAGCTCATGGCTCGTGAGGCCTGCTGCCTTTGTGTATCTCCCCCCTCCCAGAAGCACGGTCTGGGCCCCAGGGAAGCTGGGGCTGGCCTTCACTCCGCGTCCAGGGCCATGGGTGATTAAAACCCCAGTCTGAGGGCTGGCGCCCATGCGATGCGACGTCCCAGCTGAAGCAGATGGGCCTAAGGCCATAGGAGGCAAATTCTGCCTTCCACTGCCTTTGTTCCATTCCCATCTTCTGGTGGATTGGATGATGCTTATCCTCACACATCGATGTTACCGAGTCCACAGATCCAAATGCTGCCTTCACTCCCGTACACCCTCACAGACTTTCCCCGAAATAACGGTTCATCCGGGCATCCCAGGGCCCAGTCAGGCTGACACACCCAATTTCCCATTATCGCCCTGGCCGGAGGGGCCCAGCTGGTTGAGCATCGCCCGTGCACCAAGAGGTTGCAGGATCAATTCCGGTTTGGGGCACATGCGCAGGCTGTGGGCTCAATGCCCAGTAGGAGGCGTGCAGGAGGCAGGCGATCAGCGATTCTCTCTCATCAATGACGTTTCCACCTTTCTTCTCCCGCTCCTTCCTCTCTGAAGTTAATAAAGCACATATTAAATAATAATAATCAATAAAATCAATAAAAACAATCTTTAAAAAAAAAAATGAGCCATTATCAGGAATCACACAGTTGCATTGTGGGTATTCTAAGGAATGCCATGCAAGCGCTGGGATAGCTTCCGTGGGGGAGCCTGGGGTGGTTTGACTGGGATGGACTCGGACTGCCTGGCGGGCAGCACACCGGCAGCGCTGTGATGGCCTCGCTGCTGACTCATTCCCGCACCCCAGGCATGTTCTTGGCCTAAGGACATGGTGGGGAAGCACAGAGCCAAGGTCCCGTCCTGAGAGCTCGGAGGAGACAGACAACAAGAGAGAAAACACTGGTTGGCAGTGTCCTGCAGGAGGAACCCTGAAGCCAACCAAGCAGGGGAACGGGGTGGAGAATGCCTTTGTGGGCGCTGGGAGGCTGGGGGGCTGGGGTGCTGGGAGGCTGGGGGGCTGGGGGACTGGGATGCTGGGGTGCTGGGATGCTGGGAGGCTGGGCACGGGTGCTGTTTTAGCTGGAGCTGCGGATCCTCTGGGACAAGTGCATTCGCAGCAGGGGCGCAGCCTGCACGGTGGCCCTGAGCTTGGCAGGAGCTGATAGGACCACCTGCAGGGGAGGAAGGAGGGACTTGTTGGCCCTGGGAGGCGATGGGTTTATTGTAAAGGTGGTGAAGTCCATGGGTAGGATTTGCATGGGGGGTGGAGGGGGGGCACGTGGTACGCACATTTTTGAGCCAGGACTCTGTCTCTCAAGGGCGTCCAAGCATTTATTGAATTGACTTGAATCTCATCCACTCCTCCATCCTAGCCCGGTGACCTTGGCCCAATCCCATCGCCAACACCTCCTCCGCAGGGTCTTCTCGGCGCATGGTAGGCATGATTCCAGGATTTGCGGGGGAGCCTTCGGTCGCCTCCCAGTGCGGGGAAGGGCGTGGGGGGGGGGGGGGTGGTTACCGGGGCGTGTTGCAGCGCCAGCATCTGCTCGTGTCCGTGACCTCAAACTGCCGAGTGGCCGTGCAGTTCTCCAGGCTTCTCCAGGCGCTCCGTTCCAATTGGATTATTACAGCCCATTCCTCTCCAGAACGACCGGCCCCTCCCTCAACTCCCAGCCACGGAGGGGGAATTAACGGTCCCATAAAAAGTTAAGAAGGTGAGAGAACATGGTCGCTCTTGTCAACAATAAAATCAGCTGCTGATCTTCAGCTGGGAAGACGGGCGCATGTATTATTTATAGATACAGATGGTTAAATATTAAACACTCCAGCCCAGGACAGTGCGAGGGGAAAACCAGGCGCATGAACTTGTCCAAGTCCTAAAGACACTCACTCTCTGCCAGGGCGGAGTGCACCTGCATTTAGCGGCGCGTTTATGACGCTATAAATTAAGAGGGGAAAGCCGTGGCGTGTCAGCTTCAAGTGATGCGCATTATCTCCGGGATGGCGTCCGCTGAACTCCGCTGCCCACTTGCCTAGAACTATTAACTATTTCACCCGAGAGGGAGGTCAAAGGTCAGGTTTTCCCCCTTATTTACCGCCCGCGGGGCCGGCAGGTGCGTAAAGCATTTTTTATGAGCTGACAATTTTCCTCGTGGTGGCTTGCACATCTGACCTCCCCTTGGTCCAAAGGTTTGGGTTGATAAAGGCGAAAAAGGCTTCTTAAAAACCTTAAAAGTCACATATGGTGCCAAACAGCTCAGTGTTTGTCTGATGTTGATGTCCTTTAAGTTTCCCTAATTCATGATGTCTGGCCTAAATCTTTTCTGCAAATTTAAAAACTTGAATCGCTGCCATTTGCTTCATAATAGGAAGGGAGATACCAAGAGACCTGTGAGAATCCAAGCACCTACTCAGCCTGCCCCGAGAGCGCAGAGCTGTGAACGTTTGATTTCTTGATTTATTGCTTATAATAAAATGATTCTTCCCTTTTCCTGCAAAGAAGATTTGCAAATCCAATTTGTTTTTCCCTTTAAAAAAAAAAAAAAGTGTTGAATTTAACCAAAAACTTTCCAATGAGTTGCTGGGTTCAAGTACAAATTGTGCCTATGCAACTAGGCAGCCGTACGCTTCACCAGGGCTCAGCAGCCCAGGATCTTCCTCAAACACAGGCTGATAGGCTTATCAATGCTTGGATCAATTTTAATGTTAAAGAAGTAAACCGTTAACATTCCCCTTTGCAGAGGAAAAGCTACCTATGACTTCAATAAATAATTGTAACCCTGATTCTCCTTTTCTCTGTTTGAATGCTGCATAATGATATTAAATTCAAAAGTTAATCTAGCCCGCAGGATGGGTAATTAGTCAAAAGCGGGCGGAAGTCACAAGAAATTAACAATGAGATCGATTCCTTGATTCCGTGTCACACCCCTCTCTCCCGGGCATTGTGCGAGAGGCAGGTTTTCAACAGGCGCTCACTGCCTTCTTTTATTGATAGAATTCTGCTGAAGTTATATTCTAGAATGATCGAGACTTTTCCCTGGAGAGACAGGAAAACTGAAGGAAGGCAAAGTTCCATGATGATGGGAAGAAAAACGTGAAAAAGAAATGATTCGGGAACAGACTAACCAGGGAGGAGGGAAAAGCCAGAGCTCAGAGGAGCCGAGATGGCCGGATGGAGAAGATGGGCGCTCAGCGGTCACTGATGGAGCAGGGAGGGCTGCTTTCAAAAGTGCTGGTGTGGCCGAAACCGGTTTGGCTCAATGGATAGAGCATCGGCTTGGGGACTGAAGGGTCCCGGGTTCGATTCCGGTCAAGGGCATGTACCTTGGTTGCGGGCATATCCCCAGTAGGGGGTGTGCAAGAGGCAGCTGATCGATGACTCTCTCTCATCGATGTTTCTAACTCTCTATCTCTCCCCCTTCCTCTCTGTACAAAATCAATAAAATATATTTATTAAAAAAAAAAAAAAAGTGCTGGTGTGGCACTGCAGTTGAGCATCGCCCCAGGAACCAAGAGGTCTCCGGTTCAATTCCCCGCAGGGCACATGCCCACGTTGCTGCCCAGGTTAGGGGCTCAATTCCCCAGTGGGGGCCGTGCAGAAAGCAGCCAATCAATGATTTTCTCTCTCGTAGATGTTTCTATCTCTCTTTCCCTTTCCCTTCCTCTCACTATAAAAATCAATAAAAAAAAAATATTAGAAGAAAAAAAAAGATCTTTCTTTAAAAAAAAAAAAAGTGCTGGAAATCCAGCAGGAAGATAGAGAACTCAGGAAGAATACCTGCGGTGAAAACAGACGGAATAATCGAGAGCTTGAAAAAGAACTGAAATAGGATTAAGGCAAGTCGCACACACTCACTCACACAAAATAACAACAACAAAGAAAAAGAAGGAAGAGGAGGAGAAAGCCAATTAGACCCTCCAGGAAAAACAAACAAATTATATAAGAAATAATGGTTCAGATACAAAGCAAACAGAATGAGTCATAATTGTAAGCAATCAATGGAATATAATAATGTTTTTTGCATTTGGAAAAATAACACAGTTCACTCCTAGGCCAGGCATGGGCACTTCAAGGATGTTGTTATAGTGTAAAGCCACTTATTGGTTTTTAACTTTCCAATGGGAACTGCAGACCTAGCATCTGAGATGTGGTTGTGTTGTCAGGACAGAATACAAATGCTACCAGTCTTGAAGTCACCAAAGTGTAAATAATAGATATCATCACAAGAAAGAAGGGGGAGAAAAGAGTGTATGTCCTTATCTGACAAAGTGAAGGTTCAAATAAAATTGTGGATGATTAGTGTATAAAAAATCAAGAGATAAGCCCATTTTTAATGTTAGAAAAAGGACTGGTAGAAGAATACAAAACAATGCAAATATCAACAGAATTAAAAGAAGGAAAACTCAAGAAGGGCCTCAAAAAGGAACAGAAAAGCAGGGCCAGCACGGCTCAGTGGTTGGGCATCGACCTATGAACCAGGAGGTCACAGTTCGACTCCCCGTCAGGGCACAGGCCCGGGTGGTGAGCTCGATCGTGCAGGAAGCAGCCGATCAATGAGTCTCTCCCATCACTGATGTTTCTATCATACTGTCCCTCTCCCTGCCTCTCTGAAATCAATAAAAATACATTTTTTAAAAAGAAATAGAAAATGTGAATAGAGCTATCACAAGTAAAGAGACTGGATTAGTCATCAAAAACTCCCTTTCCCCAATTCACACACAAAAGCCCACACTCAGATGGCTTCACTGGTGAATTCTACCAAATGTTTAAAGGAGAATTTATATTAATCCTTCACAAGGTCTTCCAACACATAAAGCAAGAGGCAACACTCGCCAACTCATTCTAAGACCAGCATTCCCTGATACTAAAACTGAATAAAAACAGCACTGGAGGGAGGGGGGGCAGGAGGGAAATCACATACCAGTATCTGTTGAATATAGATGCAAAAATCCACAACACAATACTAGCAAATCAAATCCCAAAACAATATTATATAAAAAGAACTATACGGCCTGGCTGGTGTGGCTCAGTGGTTGAGCATCAACCTATGAACCAGAAGGTCATGTTTTGATTCCCAGTCAGGGCACATGCCCAGGTAATGCGCTTGATCCCCAGTGGAGGGTGCAGGAGAGAGATTGATGTTTCTATCTCTCTCTCCCTCTCCTTTCCACTCTCCAAAATCAATAAAAACATATACATACATACACACATACACACACATACATACATACATACGTACATACATACAAATAAAAAGGATTGAATGGATTTCCAGCCAAGATGGTGGGCCGGCAGGGCTCAGTGGTTGGGCATCAACCTATGAACCCGGAGGTCACAGTTCAACTCCCCGTCAGGGCACAGGCCCGGGTGGTGAGCTCACCTCCTCCCACGACCACATGGAAATTACCACTAAATTATAGAGCAGCCGGCCAGAGAGCCACCTACAGGCCAGCTGGACAGACATCCTATAACTAAAGATGTAAAGAAGAATGCTGAGTATCATGTAAAAAGGATGCTGTGATGAAATGGGTTTTATCCCAGAAGTGCAATGTTGGTTTACTATATGGAAGATTTTATGCACTATGCCATCTTAATAGAATAAAGGGCAAAAACTACATAATCATCACCATACACACAGAAAGGCATTTGACAAAATGCAGTATCTTTTATATTAATAGGACCTAAATAATACATGAGGAACACAAGGGGACCTCTTCAGCCTGATAAAGGCCATCTATGGGAAGCCCACAGTGAACATCATACTTAACGGTGAAAGACTGAGGACTCTCTCCCTGAGATCAGAGGTAAGACAAGGATAGCCACTTTCACCGCTTCTATTCAAAGCTGGGCCAGAGCTTCTAGCCAAGGCAATTAGGAAAGGGGGAAAAGGGCATCTAAATTGGGAAATAGGGAGTAAAACTACTTTTTTTAATATTCACAGATAACATGATAATGGAAACCCTAAAGAATACACACATACACCATTAGAACTAATAAATGGCCCTCGCTGGTTTAGCTCAGTGGATAGAGCATTGGCCATGGACTGAAGGGTCCCGGGTTGGATTCCAGTCAAGGGCACCTGCCTGGGTTGTTGGCTTGATCCCCAGAAGGGGACCTGCAGGAGGCAGTCGATCAATGATTCTCTCTCATCATTAATATTTCTCTCTCTCTCTCTCTTTCTCTCTCTCTCTCTCAAGACAATTAATATATATATATTAAAGGAGAATTTATATTAATCCTTCACAAGGTCTTCCAACACATAAAGCAAGAGGCAACACTCGCCAACTCATTCTAAGACCAGCATTCCCTGATACTAAAACTGAATAAAAACAGCACTGGAGGGAGGGGGGGCAGGAGGGAAATCACATACCAGTATCTGTTGAATATAGATGCAAACATATATATATATATATATATATATATATATATACACACACACACATATACCCTGTTTCCCTGAAAATAAGACAGTGTCTTATATTAATTTTTTCTCCCAAAGTTGTGCTAGGTCTTATTTTCAGGGGATGTCTTATCTTTCCATGCGCTAGGTCTTATTTTCGGGGGATGTCTTATTTTAGGGGAAACACGGTATATATATATATATATATATGTATATATATATATATATATATATATATATATATATAGAATAATTGCATTAAACAAGGCTGAGGATACAAAATAGATATGTAAAAATCAATTATACTTCTATATACTAGCAATGAACAATCTACAAATGAAATTAAGAAAACAATTCAACTTAAAACATCAAATCTAAAAACTATAAGTATTATTGAGAAAAATTTTTTTAAAGACTTGAATAAATGGAATCCATGTTCATTGGCTGCAAGACTTAATATTATTAAGATGGCAACTCCCCAAATTGGTCCATAGATTTAACATAATCCCTATCAGAGACCTACATATAAGAGTGAAAACTACACCTATATAAAAGCAAGCATAGGACTCAATATTTATGGCCTTGGATAAGACAATGATTTCTTAGATATAACACCCAAATCTTAAGTAACAAAAGAAAAAATAAATTCATTGGGCTTTGTCAAAATCTAAATCTTGTGATTCAGAGAACATTGTTAAGTGAAATGACAACACCTAGAAGGGGAGAAATATTTATAAGTCATATATTTGATAAGGATCTAGTATCTACTAGTAGAATATATATATAAAAAAATAAAAAAAAGTCTTATCTCTCAACAATTAACAAGCAATCCAGCCGAAACCAGTTTGGCTCAGTGAATAGAGCATCGGCCTGTGGACTGAAGGGTCCCCCGGGTTTGATTCCGGTTAAGGGCATGTACATTGGTTGCAGGCACATCCCCGGTGAGGGATGTGCAGAAGGCAGCTGTTCAATGTCTCTCTCTCATCAATGTTTCTCGCTCTCTGTCCCTCTCGCTTCCTCTCTGTAAAAAAAAAAAAATTTTTTTAATCAATAAAAAAATTTTTTTGAAAAAAAGCGATCCAATTGAAAAAGATAAAGGGTATAGACATTTCTCCAAAGAAAATCTATAAGTGACCAATATGCTCATGAAAAGATGCTCAAAATCATTAGTAATTAGGGAACTGCAAGTCAAAAACCACAGTCAGAACCACTTTGCATCCACTAGGATGACAATAAAAATTTTTAAAAGACAGACCAATAACAAATGCTGATCTATATATATAAAATCCTAATATGCAAATAGACCAAACGGCATAATATGATGTGCACTGACCACCAGGGGGCATGTGCAGAACATGGCAGGCGTCTGCTGGAGCAGGATGATGGAGCAGGTGATCAAGGATTCCAGACCAAGGCAGGGCACTGGTTGCTGTCATCAGGGCAATTCTTTGAAGTTTACTGAAAATTCTTTGCTTCTGTGCCACAGTCCTGCCAGGTGCTTGCACCTGCTGCCAGTGCCAGAGCCACTGCTTGCACCCAGCTCCGGCACCAATGGCTCAGTGCCATCAGTGAGTGCAAGCAGCGGCTACCAGCTCAGATCACCCCTCAGGGCTTTTCCACCTCCCCCTGCTCCTGAGGGGTGACTGGGGCCTGCCAGTCGCCACTGTTCACACTCGCTGCTGGAGCTGGCTCCATGCTGTCAGCCCTCAGCAAGTCGGAGCAGGGTCGGCACCATCAGCCGATGGGAGCAGTGGTGGAAGGAGCGGAGCTGTGGCAGACTGGGGCCGTGGGGGCCGTGGGGGAGGGTTGAGGAGGGGTGTGGAGAATGGGCAAGACGCACACCTGTGCCCACCACAGCCTCGTGGCTCACAGTCCCTTTCAAGGTGCACACATTTGGGCCCCTAGTTTAGATATACAGAAATTAATAGTTGGCAGAGGCTGGAAGGAAGGGTGAGGGACTGGCTGCCAATGGATGGGGGTTTCTTTGGGAAGAGGCACTGAGAAAATGTTCTGGGTTTAGAGAATGTGCTCACTGGATTTAGACATAGCTATACAACTCTGTGAACAAACTAAAAACTTACTGCACTGCCACGTGGACGAAAAGGGGCCACGTGCTAATCTAACCCAACAGGCTCAGGGGAGCCTGCGTGGAGGTCTTGCCAACTCAAAGACAGAAAGTCCCCACCCAGGACGGTCTGAAAGAAACTAAAACTTTAACAAAAAGCAATTCACACGAGAAGTCAGGTCCTATGCCGGTACCCTCCCCAACCTAGATCAGCTTCGATCTTAACTGAGCCAAAGGCCTTTTTGCATCTAAGACAACACACCTGGGGAATGTCAGGGTAACTTCCTTTTTTCCAGACCCCTCAGGGCCCACCCATTCACCAGGGCAAGACCAAAAATTTCCTCACTGTTACTGTTGTCATGTTGTTGACTGTTACCCAGCTGCGTAAAAGGAGTGTGTTCCTCACTCCGTTTGAAATGAGGTCATTTTACTTTTCATCCAATCCCAGCGGTCCCTGCCGCCTTTGCTCTCTCCCATCTCCCTGATCTACCCCCCAATGGATGTCACGTGACCCACCTACCCGCCTCCTTTGGTTGTCATGTATAAAACAAAGTGAAAACTGCCATTCTCCAGTCCAGAGCATTCTCTCAGTCGTTAAGATTCTGTTTCCCAGCAATGGTCAACAGTTTGGCTCAAACGTCCTTACAGGTGTGTATTGTTTCCTACATTAACATACACTTTATTTATTATTTTTTTGAGTATTTTTTATTTTTTTATTTTATTAAATTATTATCTGTGTTAACAACACTTTAACGGGGTGAATTTATGGTGTGTGAATTCTAGCTCAGTAAAGCAGTTATAAAAGTGAAAGAGAAACAGGGTATTAACCTTTAAAAAAAGAAGAGCCAATGCTCTTTACCAGCAAAATAGGTTTATTTGGGAACAACATTGAAATGCAATTTGGGAGGAGTGATGTCAAGGGGAACCAACCATAGGCAAGTCTGAGGAACAAAGCAGGGGCTTTTCCAGGCAAAGTGGGAACCTGGAGGGGGGGTTCATAAGGTTCAGTTCAGGTGGTAACGGCTCCTGTTGGCCAAGTGTGGAGGCTCCTGGGTGGCAGAGTGTGGCAGCTCATGGTTGGCTAATATGGCGGCTCCTGATTGGCTGATATGGAGGCACCAGGTTGGCAGAATGTGGCGGCTCCTGGGTGGCAGTTCCTGGTTGGCAGAGTGTGGTGGCTCCTGGTTGGATGATGTTACGGCCCCTGGGTGGCCAAGTGTGGCGGCTCCTGGTTGGCAGAGTGTGGCAGCTCCTGGTTGGCAAAGGATGGTGGATCCTGGGTGGCCGATGTGGCAGCTCCTGGTTGGCAGAGTGTGGTGACTCCTAGTTGGTTGACGTGGCGGCTCCTGATTGGCAGAGTATAGCAGCTCCTGGGTGTCAGCGTGTGGCAGCTCCTGGGTGGCCTAGTGTGGCAGCTCCTGGGTGGCCTAGTGAGGCGGCTCCTGGGTTGTCCAGAGTGGCGGCTCCTGTTTGGCAGAGTGTGGTGGCTCCTGGTTGGCAGAGTGCAGCGGCTGCTGGTTGGCTGCTGGGCGGCTCCTGGTTGGCAGAATGAGGCAGCTCCTGGATGGCTGATGTGGCGGCTTCTGGGTGGCCTTGCGTGGCGGCTCCTGATTGGTTGATGTGGCAGCTCCGGGTTGGCACATTGTTGCGGCTCCTGGTTGGCAGACTGTGGTGTCTCCAGGTTGGACGAGTGTGGCGGCTACTGGTTGGCAGAGTATAGCAGCTCCTGGTTGTCAGCGTGTGGCAGATCCTGGGTGGCTTAGTGTGGTGGCTCCTGGTTTGCAGAGTGTGGCGGCTCCTGGTTGGCAGAGTGTAGCATCTCCTGATTGGCAGACTGTGGTGTCTCCTGGTTGGACGAGTGTGGAGGCTCTGGGGTGGCCTAGTATGGTGGCTCCAGGTTGGACGAGTGTGGCGGCTCCTGGTTGGCAGAGTGTAGCATCTCCTGATTGGCAGAGTGTGGCGGCTCCTGGGTGGCCTAGTGTGGCGGCTTTTTGTTGGTAGAGTGTGGCGGTTCCTGACTGGCAGAGTGGGGCAGCTCCTGGTTGGCAGAATGTGGCGGCTCCAGGTTGGCTGACGTGGCAGCTCCTGGTTGGCAAAGTGCTGCGGCTCCTGGTTGGCAGATTGTGGCTGTTCCTAGTTGGCAGAGTGTGGAGGCTCCTGGGTTGCCTAGAGTGGCAGCTCCTGTTTGGCAGAGTGTGGCGGTTGCTGGTTGGCTGACGGGCGGCTCCTGGTTGGCAGAATGAGGCGGTTCCTGGGTGGCCTCGTGTGGCGGCTTCTGGGTGGCTGATGTGGCGGCTTCTGGGTAGCCTAGTATGGCGGCTATTGGTTGGCACATTGTGGCGGCTCCTGGTTGGCAGAGTGTGGAGGCTCCTGGTTGGCAGAGTGTGGAGGCTCCTGGTTGGCAGAGTGTGGAGGCTCCTGGTTGGCAGAGTGTGGCAGCTCCCTGTTAGCAGAGTGTGGAGGCTCCTGGGTGGCCTATTGTGGTGGCTCCAGGTTGGCAGAGTGTGGAGGATCCTGGGTGGCAAGTGTGGCGGCTACTGGTTGGCTGACGTGGCGGCTCCTGGTTGGCAGAGTGTGGCGGCTCCTGGGTGGCAAGTGTGGCGGCTCCTGGGTGGCCTAGTGTGGCGGCTTTTGGTTGGCAGAGTGTGGATTCTCCTGGTTGGCAGAGTGTGGCGGCTGCTGGTTTGCTGACGGGCGGCTCCTGGTTGGCAGAATGAGGCGGCTCCTGGATGGCCTCGTGTGGCGGCTCCTGGGTGGCTGATGTGGCGGCTTCTGGGTGGCCTAGTATGGCGGCTACTAGTTGGTAGAGTGGGGCAGCTCCTGGTGGGTTGACGTGGTGGCTCCAGGTTGGCACATTGTTGCGGCTCCTGGTTGGCAGAGTGTGGTGGCTCCTGGTTGGACGTGTGGAGGCTCCTGGGCGACCTAGTGTGACGGCTCCTGGGTGGCAGAGTGTGGCAGCTCCTGGTTGGCAGAGTATAGCAGCTCCTGGTTGTCAGCGTGTGGCAGTTCCTGGGTGGCCTAGTGTGGCGGATCCTGGGTGGCCTAGTATGGCGGCTACTGGTTGGCAAAGTGTGGCGGCTCCTGATTGGCAGAGTGGGGCCGCTCCTGGGTGGCAGAGTGAGGCGGCTCCTGGTTGGCAGAATGTGGAGGATCCTGGTTGGCCTAGAGTGACGGCTCCTGGTTGGCTGATGCGGCGGCTCCTCATTGGCAGAGCAGGGCGGCTCCTGGTTGGCTGAGGTGGAGGCTCCTGTTTGGCAGAGTGTGGAGGCTCTTGGGTGGCCTACTGTGGTGGCTCCTGGTAAGCTGTTGTGGCAGCTCCTGGTTGGGTGACGTGGCGGCCCCTGGTTGGGTGACGTGGCGGCTACTGGTTGGCAGAGTGTAGAGGTTCCAGGGTGGCCTAGAGTGGCGGCTCCTGGGTGGCTGACGTGGCGGCTTCTAGGTGGCCTAGTGTGGCGGCTCCTAGTTGGTATAATGTGGCGGCTCCTGGTTGGCAGAGTGTGGCGGCTCCTGGGTTGCCTAGAATGGCGGCTCCTGGTTGGCAGAGTGTGGCGGTTCCTGGGTGGCAGAGTTTGGCAGCTCCTAGGTGGCCTATTGTGGTGGCTCCTGGTTGGCTGAGTGTGGCAGCTCCTGATTGGCAGAGTGAGGCAGATCCTGGTCTACACAGTGTGGCAGCTCCCGGTGGCAGAGTGTGGCGGCTCCTGGGTGGCCTATTGTGGTGGCTCCTGGTTGGCAGAGTGTGGCGGCTCCTGGGTGGCAGGGTGTGGTGGCTCCTGGTTGACAGAGTGTGGCGGCTCTTTGGTAGCCTAGTGTGGCATCTCCTGGGTGGCAGAGTGTGGAAGCTACTGGTTGGCAGAGTGTGGTGGCTCCTGATTGGCAGAGTGTGGCGGCTCCTGATTGGCAGAGGGGGGGCAGATCCTGGTTTGCAGAGTGTGGTGGCTCCTGGTTGGCTGATGTGGCGGCTCCTGGTTGGCAGAGTGGGGCGGCTCCCGAGTGGCCTAGTGAGGCGGCTCCCAGTTGGCAGAGTGTGGCGGCTCCCGGGTGGCAGAGTGTGGCGGCTACTGGTTGGCAGAGTGTGGCGGCTCCTGATTGGCAGAGGGGGGGCAGATCCTGGTTTGCAGAGTGTGGTGGCTCCTGGTTGGCTGATGTGGCGGCTCCCGGGTGGCAGAGTGTGGCGGCTACTAGGTGGCGGCTCTTTGTTGGCTAATGAGGCGGCTCCTGGGGTGGGGCGTGGTGGTCTCCTAGGGGACGGCTTCTCATTGTTATGTGGCAGCGCCTCATTGGCTGAGTGTGACGACTCCTCATTGGCTGAGTGTGACGACTCCTCATTGGCTGAGTGTTGCGGCTTTTCATTGGCTGAGTGTGGCGGCTCCTGGTTGGCTGAGTGTGGCGGCTCCTGGTTGGCTGGGCCATAACCGGGAATCCTAACCGGAAACCAGGGCTGTAAGGTTTAGGTGATGATGACAGAGGTACCGGAGCGCTTCCTTCTGCTGCCATCTCTCCTCTTCGTGGGGTCTGCACGGCTGTGGGTAAGAGCGCTCTATTGTATTTATTTGTTTGCTTTTGAATCCTCATGCAAAGATGGTTTTATTGACTTTGAGAGAGAGAGAGAGACTGAGACGTCGTGTGAGAGAAAAACGTGGATCTGTTGTCTCCCATATGTGCCCTTACCAGGAATTGAACCCACAACCTTTTGGTGTATGGGACGACACTACAACCCACTGAGCCACCCAGGGCTTCCTCCATTTTAAATGGGGTTTCCTTTCTTTTTAACAAGGGCAAAGAGGGAAGGGGTCAGGGAGGTCAATCTCAACCTTTCTGCTTAGAAATCAAAAGATAACGCCCACAATTGATTAACCGAACTACAGGGCACAACCACACCCCCTCCGAGGCTGCCCCAGAACCACAGCCAGCAGCAGTTCAAAACTCATTAGTAAGAAATGCTACTTCCTAACATCATCCTCTCTATCTCCCTCTCTGTAAAAATCAATAAAATAAAAAAATCAATAAAATATACTAAAAAATAATAATAAATAAAATAACATAGTTTCTCCTTTTTTAAATTTGTGTGTGTGTGTGTGTGTGTGTTACTTTGATATACAGTGTTTTAAAAAATTATTTTTCTGTGAAAGCTCCTAGAGATGGAGGCCAGGGAAAGGGAAGCTTTGACGGGGACTCGAGGGACCCCGAGGTGGAGCGTGGACCAAGCTTCTTCCAGGAACCAGCCTCCCACTGAAACCTCCGCTCAGTGCCTCCTGCGGCCGATGACCCCACCTGGGCTGGAGCGGGGGAGCCCACGGGCACAGAGATTTGCCAACCAGCCACGAGCTCCGCCGCCGACGCTGTCGGGAAAGGATGGGAGAGAAAAATTAACTACAATTAATGAAACGTCAGGCGCTCAGCCTCTGGGCAGGGTTGGAACCGGCAGGTGGGCTACATCTGGAACAGGCTAGCCCCACTGCGCGTACCTCTTTAACGTCCCCCCAGAGCCCGAGAGGGTGGGGTTCCCACGGTCACCCGTGGCCTCTGGGACTTCCATCCATAGTCACTCTCCTTCGGGGCTGGGGCTGCGGTGTGGCTCACGCACAGCTCGGAGAGAGAGCACTTCGTAGGACCCGACGCTCAGAAGAAGAAAAACATTTTGAACGAAGCGGAAGGTAATTTTGCCCCAGATGTTCCCTCCAAGGCGGGAGCATAATAGATTTGACTTTTTGCATCGGGGGCCCCCTAAGAGGCATAAAGGAAAGGTTACGCTGGCGGGCGCCGGGAAGGCGTTTAATTAGTCCCAGAGTGTGCGCTGCGTTCGGAAAGCGCATCACACAAGAACCCGTGTTTACTGAGCTGGATCCTGAGGGCCATGACCGCCCACCCCACCCCCACCCCTACCCAGGAGCAAGAGCTTTGGTGTGCGGGGGGCCTGGGCCCTTGCGGTCGGGTGGTGTTGCCATGACTCATGAGACCCGCACGGGGAATCAGGACTGAAGCTGCTGAGGATGCAGGCGGAGGTAATGGGCATCTTGGCATTTGCGGGAAGCTGGCTGAGCCCGGCTCCTGTGGGCTGCACGCTCCCGGCTGCTGGTGCCACGCCAGCGCCCCTCCCGAGGGGGCTCTGCTTCGGCCCCTGCAGACACGCGCCAGCACGAATCCCAAAGGACCTGCCTGAAACGAAGGAAGGACGTGTGCGGTGATTTCGCGGGGCTTGTGGCAATGAGACGAGCGGTTACAAAACTGTGAAGCGAAACATGCCAGCCGCAAAGGACAGCCGCAGAAGGACCCCTTCCGAGGAGGGACTTAGAGGAGGGACATTTCAAGAGATAGGAGGCAGCGGGCCGGGCCAGGACCTGGGCCAGGGGATGCCTGGTTAGTGGAGGGGTTTTTTTGTTCGTTTGTTGTTGTTTTAATATATTTGTATTGATGTCAGAGAGAAAAGGAGGGGGAGAGAGATAGAAACATTCATGATGAGAGAGAGTCATTGACGGGCTGCCCCCTGCAGGCCCCACACTGGGGATCGAGCCCACAACCCAGGCCTGTGCCCTGACCGGGAATCGAACCGTGACCTCCTGGTTCCTGGGTGGACGCTCAGGCACGGAGCCACGCCGGCCGGGCTGGTTGAAGGGGCCAGCTTCAGTTTGGGGAAATGAAAAAGTTCTAAGAATGGACGGTGACTGATGCGCAGCAAAGTGAATGTGCTGATGCCGCTGAGCCGGGCACTGAGATGGTGAGAACGAGCAGCTTTCTGTTGCGTGCATTTAAGCAGAGTTTGCAAAACTAATTGTTTAACAAGCTGAGGGCTTTCTCTATCAAGAGGGCCCGGCGCGGGTTCTGCTGTGGGTGTTGCCATGGCGCTGAGTTCGGCACCGGCTTCAGAGCCCAGGGCAGCGGCCACTTGGTGGGCATCGGAGGGCAAACCTGGACCTCCTGGCGCCGGGGAGGGAGGGACCTGCCCCGCTCCTTAGTAATGATGCGGCTTCCTGGCCAACGTCAAGGAGGAAGGAACTAAAAATACTTACCGGCCACTGAGCCAAAACTCCACGGCGCTCACCACCCACCGGGCCAACATGTTGAAGCCTTTCCAGAGCGAGCGGATCGGACTCAACACCAAGGTCAAAGGCATCTCACGCCTGCCCCTCCCCTCTCCCTGGAGCCCAGGAGGCGGGACCAGGTGCCCAGCCCCCGGCCCACACAGCTGGCCAGCCCCTGGCCAGGACGGAGGCAGCAGCAGGAGGCCCTGGCGGGGTCCCGGGTCAGCCCAGCCAGCGGGCCGCAGAGTCGCCGCCCCCACCCAGCTGGAGGCTCGGGGAGCGGTGCCAGGCGCGCCTCTTCCGCTGCCAGCTCTAAGCTCAGACAGAAAGAGCAACACAGACATTCCCCTCCTGCTGCTCCCTGCTGCTGGGGCCAAAGCCTGACACCTGCGGAGGGGCCGGGAGATGGGCGGGGGGGTGGGAGGGTCCCCCAAACTTTCAGTGCCCGGGAATCGCAGGGGAGATGGTAAAACGCAGGTGCTGATTCAGCAGGTGGGGGAGGGAGGACACTCTGTTTCTCACAAGGGCCCAGGTTTGCAGGAGTGAAACACCCCCCCCCCCAGGCGCAGAGGGGTGCAGCCAATGGCAGCGGGTCGCTGGGATGGGGTGAAGCCTGCAGGACGGAGAAGGTTGTCTGAATCCGGGCCTCGCCTGAGGGTCAGCCCTGGAGCTGCCCGCCCGCCCGAGTTTCTGTCTGCCACGTGGGAGCGTCTTACGCAACCTGGGCAGTTCCAGGTCCCCCTGTGGGTTTATGGGGTGCTGGCACCTAGGAACTCCTCGGGGGGCGTGCCTCGTGGCAGAAGGATACAGACACCCTGACCCACAGGGGTAAGCCAGGGACTCTGGCACACGGGGGTTCAGGCCCAGATGTTCCACGTCAGCGTGTGACCATGGGGGAGGCCTCGAGCACAGTCTCCCCGTTCGGAAAGTGGGACTGATCACGGGGCCTTTCTGTGGTGGACACAGCAGTGGCCCCGGAAGAGGTACATCCCGGAACCTGAGACTGTGACCTCACGTGCAAAGGGTCCTTGCAGGTGTGACTACGTGAACGACCTGGACTGGGGGAGATGGGCCTGATCAGCCGGCTGAGCCGGTGCCATCACAGGAGACTCAGACCAGGGCGGCGGGAGGACCGGAGTCGGACAAGAAGAGGCGACGATGAGACACAGGTCAGAGGGCGAGGGATTCCGAGATGCTGAGCTCCAGCCTGGCAGAGGGGAGAGGGCCCCCCAGCCAGGAAGGCAGGGTTCTGGAAGCCGGGAAGAAGGAAACGGGTTCCCCCAGCGCCTCCGGAGGAGCGCACGTCTGCAGGCGCCTTGCGTGTAGCCCGCGTGGCCGTGCCCCAGAGCCGTCCGGGGGGAGTTTGGGTGAGGCCACTGGTCTCCAGGCTCAGGGCTGCGAAGGCTGGTACCCACATGGCTGCCACCTCGGTGCCTGGCACTCGGTGAGCCGCAGCTGTCAGCGGGCGCCCAGCGGGGCAGGCCGCTGTTCTGCTGTTTGTCGGTGCAGCCCCGTGGGGTGGCCATTCCCGCTCCCCCTAAGCACTAAGTGACTCTGGGACTTCCTGCTTCCAAGCACTTCTTATGACTCTGAGGTCAGACAAGCTTGGGGTCCCCGCGAATGAAGGGGGGCTATGTAATGAACCTAGCAGGGTCAGGGCTGCGTGGCCGGCTTGAGAAGCTTAGGGACCAAAAGCAGCGACCACACAGGGTGGTCCGGGCGTCATTCTGCAGGGATGGCGGCAGTCACACCCAGGCCTCCGCCTCCTCAGCGGAGGTCAGCCTTTACCCGGAGGAGCCCTGCCCACGTCTTTGTGCCTCTGGGATGACATTCCTTGGAAATGTCAGAGTGATTCTTCTTCTCTAGACCCTCGCAGGCACCACCGCAGGCACCAGAGCACCAGGCACCTCACTGGTACTTGGCTGCCTGCTCACCTCTGCTCAGCGCCTAATTGCTGAGTGTTAACCCTCCTGCATCAGCCATGAACAGGCAGAATGCGGCCTAGATGGGTTAGCTCAGTGGACAGGGAGTCGGCCTGGGGATTGAAAGGTGCCGTGTTCAATTTTGGTCAAGGTCCCATGTGCCCAGGTTGCGTGCTCCATCTCCAGTAGGGGGCGTGCGGGAAGCAGCCAATCAATGATTCGCTCTCATCGTTGATGCTTCTATCTCTCCCTCTCCATTCCTCTTTGAAGTCAATAAAAATATTTTTTTAAATAAAGCCCACCAGTGGGTGTCACATCCCTCCTTAGGTGCCTCCTTTGACTCTGGTGTATGAGAGACAATGCAGAACCCCATTCTCCAGAGAATTTTCTCAGTCCGTTGAGATCTTGCTTTGGGCATGTCCTCAAAATGTTTGGCTCCAGTAATTGTCTGTGGGCCGGCCATCCTTCTGCGGACATCCCCAAAGCGAACATGTCGACGCACCGATTAGGCCCAAGGGGGCCTGGGCCTGAGGGTTCAGCTGGTGTCGTGCATGTCCCTTTACCTAAGACGTAAAGTCTGCTTTTTAAACCCTTGCCCCTCCACACAACTTCACAGAGAAAGGCCATTGGTGGAGCAGGAGGAGGGGTGTCAGATGAATGATCTGCAGGCAGAACGGAGCCCCAAGGAGACGTGATGGAGACGGGCCCGCGGAGCTGACTCCGGGAGACCCTCTCGGCCCAGCTCCGGGCCTGGACCCGCGCCCAGGCATAATGCATCTTAACTGCAGGCTAAGTTATTCAAATGATGATCATTGCAGGGACCGTTTTTATGAGAAAATAAATTTTAAAATAATAGCATTTTAAACTTTTTATGGTTCCATTTATCATGTGACCTGGGACAAGGTATATTTTTGCACTAAATTGGGACGCATTAATTATCTCCCAAGTAGCACTCACTCAGTGACAACATTAGCGGGACGAAATGACAGGCTGAGGCAGACAGCCATTCTTCCCACCTGAGACACATGCATGCACGCACTCACGTGTGCACACATGAGCACACACATGAGCACACACACATATACATACATGCACGAGTGCATACATGTGCCTATGCACCCACACACAAGCAGGAGAAAGAGAGCACAGTATGGCCCGTGGGTGGCACATAGGTCCCTGAAGGGCAGATGAAGATTGCAAACAGCAGATTTAATCCAGGACTGGCAAACGTGTGTGTGTGTGTGTGTGTGTGTGTGTGTGTCTGCCTGTGTCTGTATCTGTCTGTGTTGGCTTTGCTGGTTTGCTTAGCAGTTAACAATCTAACAGTTAAACTTTTGCTTTGGCTATATGCTCCCCCAAACTCCCGGGAATGAACAAGAGACTTTTATCAGCAGTGATTCCCCTTCTCGCAATATTCCCAGGAGAACCCGGGGGTGCATGCGTGTCATTGGGGGTCAGGCAGCAGACAGTGGCGGGAAGACCTGTGACGAGAAACGCAGGAGGTGCCGCCGTATTGCTGGCCCCTGTGGGAGGAGGAAGAGGCGTGTAAATACCAGCGAACATGCCTGTGTGGTGCTTCTCGGCTCACGGTCCCTCCCTCACAGCTTACAGCTGCCCACACAGTGTGCGAGGCCAGTGCAAGCTAACACTGCAGCCTGTCGCGGGTTTTTAAAATGTCTTTATTCATTTCCGAGAGGAAGGGAGAGGGAGAGAGAGAGAAACATCAATGATGAGAGAGAACCACTGATGGGCTGCCTCCTGCTTGCCCCCCACTGGGGATCAAGCCCAGAACCTGGGCCTGTGCCCGGGCTGGGACTCTAACCGTGACCTCCTGGTTCATAGGTCGACACTCAACCACTGAGCCACACCGGCCAGGCCAGGCTGTCATTTTTAACTGTTTAGGAATTTCAAGACGAGCAGCAGCAAGGTTAGGCCACCCACAGGGTCCAGGTGAAGCTGGCCCTGCCCCCGCCATATTCAGAATTTACCTGGTGAAGCACACACACTACCCTCCGTGCTGTCCCACCTCCCTGCCCACCGCCCACCCCGCTCAGTCAGCGCTTCCGGCGGCAAATTACAAACACCCACACAAACTGCCCTCGGCAACAGGAAATGTATTGCATCACGTGACTGGAGGTCAGGAGAGAGGGTGGGCTTCCAGACCGGCCTGCCCATGGGCTGTGGCGCAGCTTCCCTGCCTGGCTCCGGGTCTGCCCTCTGGGGCAGGGACCGTCCTCAGAGTGGACGCAGGAACGGCTCAGCAGCTCTGAGCCCAGCGCTGTGCACAGCCATGTCCACAGGAAGAGGACCGGCTCCCTCCACGGCTCTGTCCGCAGGGGGGACGCCCCTGCCAACATGGCACCTGTACAAACATCCGGACGCCCTGCACCTGTCCAAGCTGGGCTCTTTGTTTGAAAGGCTGAGATCACACAGGGGGCCTTTTAAGGCTGGAGCTCAGTGGTTGGTTTGTAGGGGGTTTTTTTGCTATAAAATAAAAGGCTAATATGCAAATAGACTGAACTGTGGAACAACCTGAACTACGGAACAACCAGTTGCGTGATGTGCACTGACCACCAGGGGGCGTGTGTGGAACATAGCAGGCATTGGCTGCGGCCAAATGGTGGAGCAGGTGAGTGGGGGCACCAGACCAAGGCAGGGCGCTGGGCGCTGTCATCGGGGAGAGCCTCTGGTGGTTACTGAAAATTCTTTGCTCCCCAAGCCTCAGTCCAGCCTTGTGCTCACACTGCTGTCTACGCCGGCCCTGCTGGCACCCGCTGCTGGTGCCGGCCCCAATCGCTCTGTGCCCTGTGTGTGAGCGCAGTGGCAGGAGGAGGCGGGCTGCCGGCAGACGGGACCAGGGGCCATGGTGGGAGGGACCGGATGGGGGTGCAGAGAATGGGCAGAGACTGCCCCTGTGCCTACAACAGCCTCATGGGGCACAGTTCCTTTCCAGGTGCACAAATCTGTGCACTGGGCCCCTAGTGTGTGTGTGTGTGTGTGTGTGTACACACAGATATGCATATATATCTTTATTGATTTTAGAGAGGGAGAGCAAGAGATAGAAACGTTAGTAAGGGAGTCATGGATCGGCTGCCTCATGCATGCCCCCTAATGGGGCGTGAGCCTGCAACCCAGGCAGTGCTCTGACTGGAAATCAAATCGTGACCTCCTCGTTAACGGGCCAGCTCCTGTTCACAGCAGAACACGGGAGACCCACACTGCACGCCCCTCTCCCAGGCCCCCAGCGCAGCCCTGGCTCCGGAACAGCCCGGCTGCTGCCATCCCCAGCTCTGTGTGCCCAGCTCTTCCTGGGCTCCCCACCTGGCCCCGGCCTCCTCCCCTCCCTTATCTCCACCCTCACAGTCTCCCATTTTGTTTACAACCGGAAGAGCCCTGTCTCCAACCAGGGGTCTTAGATGGACCGGTAACTGCACCCTTGAGAACGAGGAGCGAAGCGCAAGAAAAGACCCGCCCAGCCCGGCCGGCCTGGCTCAGTGGTTGAGCATCGACCTCTGAACCAGGAAGTCATAGTTGGACTCCCGGTCAGGGCACCTGCCTGGGTTGTGGGCTCCATCCCAGGAGGCAGCCGGTCCATGATTCTCTCTCATCGTTGATGTTTCTATCTCTCTCTCCCTCTCCCTTTCTCTCATTCAACTTGTGGAGAACCCTGTGCCCTGAGCCACCGCTCCAGACACCGGGGTGTGCCGATGAACGACCATCCCTCTCAAGGACCCGCTGCGGGGTTAGGAGGGAGGAGGAGGACAGGCGGTGGGCAGGCGGTGTGCTGTGATGCGGCGAGCAGGAAAGGAAGACTGAGAAAATGATCCAGAAAGTCCCCCAAGCTCCGCCGCCGCCGAGGGAAGTGTCCCCCATGCTCAGGCCGCGTTCGCAGTGGACACCGGGCGTGGGGGAGAGGAGAGTTTGCTGACAAACACGCGTGTGGTTCAGTTCCTCCACGTCCCCTCCCCGTCGTGTCCCGCACGGTGGCCCTTACTTTCCTGTCACAGGACACACCCGCAGCCCTGCCACTCCGGCGGAAGTGGATGAAAAGCAGACAACCGGCTCGTCCTGAGCTTTGTGCGATGCGTCCTCACGGCGGTGCGCCCGCAGGAGTACAGCTCCTGGGTGCTGAGAGCTGCAGTCGCCACAGCCAGAGCCATGGCAACTGATCAGAAACCGGGAATCTGTGGCCGGGGATCCCTGATGAAACAGTCATCGGAGCGGATGATACTGGCTTACGTGTCTGGTGATGGAATTTTTTTTTATTATAATATATATTTTATTGATTTTGTACAGAGAGGAAGGGAGAGAGATAGTTAGAGACATCGATGAGAGAGAATCATCCATCAGCTGCCTCCTGCACACCCCCCGCTGGTGATATCCCCGCAACCAAGGTACATGCCCTTGACTGGAATCGAACCGGGAACCCTTCAGTCCCCAAGCCGACGCTCTATCCATTGAGCCAAACCGGTTTCAGCTGGTGATGGGATTTTATGAGAAAAGGAATTATGCCTTTGGAGGGGAGGGAGGGGTCCTCGTCTCAACATAACACCCATCTGCATCTCAATAAATAACCTCACCTTGGCTGAGGGGCTCCCTAAAAATGCCAGGAATCTGAGACGCCCGGGCTGGGTGTGTGTGGGCAGGGGGGGAGGGAGCAGGCAATGAGCTAAAACAGGTGCGTTTCTCTGGGGAGGGTTCCCCCAGCGGTTAGCCCCTGGGTGTCCAATGGATCCACAGATTGTCAGAGTAACGTCTGCTATGGAAAGGCCTGTTTGAGAAAGCATTGCCCTGGCCGGTGTGGCTCAGCTGGTTGATAGTTCAGTTCCTGGTCAGGGCACACGCTGGATCCCCAGTAGGGGGGGTGCGTGCAGGAGGCAGCCAATCAGTGATTCTCTCTCATCATTGATGTGTCCCTCTCTCTCTCTCCCTCTCTCTCCCTCTCTCTCTCTCTCTCTCTCTCTCTCTCTCTCTCCCTCCCTCCCCCTTTCTCTCTCACTCCAGAATCAATAAAAACATGTCAAAAAGGAAAGAAAGCATGAAGTCCCTTGGGGAGGAGATCTGGCCGGGCCTCGAAAGCAGAAAGGCCGAGCTTCGGAGCGGGACCTCGGGTGAGTTCTCAGGCCGTGGCTCCAGACGCTCCTCCCGTGGGAGATGTGCTGTACGCTCTGCGGGAAGTGACCTTCCTCGGTCACTAAGACTGGCCCTTACTTTCCTGTCACAGGAGAGGAAAGCGAACCTGAGAGCCGGGCCGGGGGCCACCGGAGGGAGCAGGCAGTGACCTCTCCGCGGGGCCGTTGCTGGGCACACCCCTGGCCTGGGCTGAGCTGGCAGGCGCCCACCTCCAATGGGGGGCTCGGGGCGGCCGCCCCTCCATCCGGGAGAACAGGTGAATCTGTGTTCACGGCGGAGCAGCCGCCTGTCTGACAGATTGGAATGGGCAGGAGGACATGGACCTCACATTTTCGGAGTCAATGAGCTCTGATAATTGGGTTTATCCCGCGCGAGGAGGCGGTCCTAGGAAATGGAGATGAAGGCGCTGCGAGCAGGCTCGGTGCTCCGGGGCCTGAGCAGGGACCATCAGCTCCCGGGACCATCAGGGACCACCAGGGACCATCAGCTCTTGGGACGTTTTGTTGTCGGTACATCCCGGGCGGCCATTCCCTTGGTGCTCTCCAGCCCTTTTCAGAATAACACACGGAGAAGCCCGCACATCCCGCACAACAGGGGCCAGCGGCTCGGCCTGGTGCCAGCGGGAGGGGCAGGGCCTTCCTCCTGACCACCACCGTCGCCCACAGTAGCTCTGAGGATGGTCCGGGGGCACAGCTATAAGGCCAGGGGCACAGCTGGAGGGCCAGGGGCACAGCTGGAGGTCCGGGAGCATAGCTGGAAGGCGGGGGGGGGCACAGCTGGAGGTCCGGGGGCACAGCTGGAGGACCGGGAGCACAGCTGGAGGACCGGGAGCACAGCTGGAAGGCTGGGGGCACAGCTGGAGGTCAGGGGCACAGCTGGAGGACCGGGAGCACAGCTGGAGGACCGGGAGCACAGCTGGAGGTCCGGGGGCACAGCTGGAGGTCCGGGGGCACAGCTGGAAGGCCGGGGGCACAGCTGGAGGACCGGGGGCACAGCTGGAAGGCCGGGGGCACAGATGGAGGGCCGGGGGCACAGCTGGAGGACCGGGGGCACAGATGGAGGACCGGGGGCACAGCTGGAAGGCCAGGGGCACAGCTGGAGGTCCGGGAGCACAGCTGGAGGACCGGGAGCACAGCTGGAGGTCTGGGGGCACAGCTGGGAGGCCAGGGGGCACAGCTGGAGGTCCGGGAGCACAGCTAGAGGACCGGGAGCACAGCTGGAAGGCCGGGGGCACAGATGGAGGACCGGGAGCACAGCTGGAAAACCCCTGCACGTCCCCGGGAGCCCCCACGCCCCTGTCCCCGCTGCAGGGGAGAGCTGGAGTTAGATCCACCCAGGTTCGGGTCTGCATGGGCGAGGAAGAGGTGAGAGCTGTCCTGGAGGAGAATGCACCAGGCAAAGGGGCCAGGATGGGCGGGGCCTTAGATGGGAGGGGCTGGTGTGGGAGGGGCCTGGCGTGGGTGGGGCGGGACCTGGCGTGGGCGGAGCCTGGCAGGGGGCGTGCCTGGGCTGGGAGAGTACCGGGGACAGGAGGGACCTGGGAATGGACCGGAGTGGGGACCAGAGGCTCCAATGGGAGGAAGACAGAGCGGGAGGACGGGAGGGGCCACGGACATAGCGGGCCTTGAATGACAAGCTGGGAAATTTGGCCTTTGTCTTTTGTCACCGGGTTCTCTGGCCAGTGATTCTATCCTTTTCTAAGGCCACCGAACAGGTCAGCACATTCCCTCCCCGCAGCCCCGAAGCCAGGAGTCCAAGGTCAGGGCGTTGGCAGGCTGATTTCTCCTGAGACTCTCTTCTTGGCGTGTCGATGGCCACCTCTCACTGCGCACTCAGGTCTTCCCAAGTGTGTGTGTGTGTGTGTGTGAGTGTGTGAGTGTGTGAGTGTGTGAGTGTATGTGTGTGAATATGTGAATGTATGTGAATGTGTGAATGTGTGTGTGTGAGAGTGTGTGAGTGTGTGAATGTGTGTGTGTGTGTGTGTGTGTATGAGAGAGAGAGAGAGAGAGAGAGAGAGAGAGAGAGAGAAAGAGAGAGAGAGAGAGAGTCAATGGCACTGATTTACAAAGAATTTCAGCCACGCTCGAATAACAATCTGGAAAAGACAGAATGGCAATGTGGAGACGCCAAACGTAAAAACACTGGCACATGCAAAAACCAAGCCAATTCACTCCCCAAACGACGGGAATCCCCGGGGCCGGCAGATTGGGGCGGAGAAAGGAGATTGTGCTTTCTGGGAAGATACAGTAACCGTTCTCTTCCCATAAAGCGGTGAGGAGATGTCTCTGCCCCCAGACACACCCCGCACATCTGCGGGGAATGCTCACAGGAATCAATGGCCGCTTTCACGTGTGAAAGACACTATCCCCCTGCACCCCGCCCGGCCCATCGGGGGACGGGTCTTCTCAAAAACGTGTCACTCACCATCGATCATGGTCCTGAGACAGTCAGTAGCCTTTAAATCCCATCCTGTTTACCTTTACTTTATCCTCACTATCTATCATCTATCATCTATCTATCTATCTACCTATCATCCATCTATCTATCATCTATCATCTATCATCTATCTATCTATCTATCTATCATCCATCTATCTATCATCCATCTATCTATCTATCATCTATCTATCATCTATCTATCTATCATCTATCTATCATCTATCTATCTATCATCTATCATCTATCTTCTATCTATCTATCATCTATCTATCATCTATCTATCATCTATCATCTATCTATCATCCATCTATCTATCTATCTATCCATCTATCATCTATCTATCATCTATCTATCATCTATCATCTATCTATCATCTATCTATCATCTATCTATCATCTATCATCTATCATCTATCTATCTATCATCTATCTATTGAATATATCTATCTATCTATTATATCTATCTATCTATCTATCTATTTATCTAGAAATAGTCACATTCAAAGTGTCGCCCTCTCTCCAGCCTGAAGACCTTCCAATAACACTGCGTGACCGGTGTCTCCACGTGAGCCGCACGCGGTCCAGCAGGCCCCTCCCAGCCACACACACCAAGGTACAGGCTTTTGACCCTTCAGCCGCAGGCTAGCACTCTACCCACTGAGCCAAACTGGCTAGGCACCGACCCTATTTTCAAACAAGGTCACATTTTGAGGGATTGGGAGGGAATAGCAGAAGGTGTTGTGTGTTTGTTTTTGTCTTTTTCTTGAGAGAAGAAGGGACAGGGAGAAGAAGAGGGAGAGGGAGAGAGAAACATCAATGATCCACTGCCCCCTGCGTGCCCCTGGCGGTGTTTTTATTGTGGTAAAATATACATAACGAAGTTGACGGTGTTGACCTGCGCCGCCCTGTGGCATTTAATGCGTTCACCCTGTGGTGCCACCATTGCCACCACCTGTTCCCGGGACGTTTACAGCTTCCCCAGCGACACGCTGTCCTGCTTACGCGTGGCACCACCCCCTGGCACCAGCACTCACTGCGTCTCTGTGACCTCCGGCTCCAGGAACCCACACAGCAGTGGATTCTGGCGGCATTTGTCCTTTGTTGCGGGTTTGTTCCACTGAGCACTGTGGCCTCCAGTTCTTTCCCGCTGCCCCAGGTCAAAAGCACCTCCCTTTTCCAGACCGAGCAGCCTGCATGACATAAATATACCACTTTTGTTTACTCATTTGCCCACTAATGGAAGCCTGGATTTGCCCCCATCTTTGGGCTGTTGTGAATCATGCTGCTGTGAGCATGGCTCTACAGATATACCTGTTTGAGTCCCTGCTCTCAATTTTTCGGACATACACCTGGGGGTGGAATTGCTGGGTCACATGGTGTTTCTGCTTATGTATTTGAAGACCTGCCCTACCATTTTCCACAGTGGCTGCACCATTAGGCAGTCCCATCAGCAATACACAAGGGCTCCAATTTCTCTACATCCTTGCCCACATTTATTTCCTGTTTATTTTATAACCAGTGGCCCGGTGCACAAATCCGTGCACTTTGAAAGGAAATGAATTAGAAGAAATATTTTAATATCGCTATTCGCCCTTTCTCTATAATAGACATGTCAACCAAATTCACAATCAACAATGACAGATGGAAACACAGACGTGAGATTTGCACCAGTGAGAGCTTTATATGTATCATGCATGCACAAGTCAACTTAGTATTTTATAGATAGAGGACAAACTTGCTTAATTAGACCTGCTTTCTGAGTTAGCTAAACTTTTCCAGCCCAGTGAAGCACCCCAACTTCTCTTCCAGGTAATTGTGAGCAGCACAGCAGTAAATGTCAACACGAAGCAGATTATTGTTGTAGATCACGCAGGGAGAACAAAGGGTGAAATATTTAACTGCAGCAGTGTTTGACTATATTCTGCGCAGTGAGAAAACCTGAAGTCATTGTCAAGGTCCACCATTTCTTCTTTTCAGTCAGGTCAAATTTCCAAGCTTTCTAAATCTCCATTTTCCGGCTAATGAAAAGAAAATAGGACTCCACAAAGTCTCCTGTCTATCTACTCCAGGACTTCTGTGAGGATCAAATGAGACGAGGCACAGGGAAACACTTCACAGACATTTGGTTACGGTGTAAAGTGTTTCCACCTGGCAATAAAGCAAGTCGTGTTCCTGGGCTGAAGAAACCACAAGGAGGCTAGTCGCTAGGGAGAGGAAGCCAGGTGTTGCTATGTGATGTCATTACCCTGACGGCCAGACACTTAGTATATTAGCCTTTTATATATATAGATAGCCATTATAATGCATTTAAGGTGGAACCTTATTGTGATCAGAAGGTTCATTTGTTTTGTTTTTTGTTTTGTTTTTAATGTATCTTTATTGATTTCAGAGAGGAAGGGAGAGGGAGAGAGAGAGAGAGAGAGAGACATCAATGATGAGAGAGAATCAATGATCAGCTGCCTTCTGCACACCCAGTACTGGGGATCGAGCCCACACCTGAGCATGTGCCCTTGACCATAACTGAACTTAGGATCTTTCAGTCTGCAGACCGACACTCTATCCACTTAGACAGACCGGCTAGGCGGAGGTTAGCTTTGAACATGTTAAGTGTGAAGTGCCTATGACACATTTGATTAAGATATCAAGTGGACGATTTGCATATACGGGCCTGGATTGTAAGGGAGAGATGGGGGAGGTTATAAAATGTGGAAGTCAGGGCCGGTTGACGGTATTTCAAGCCATCAGACTGGCTGAAATTATCTAGGTCAGTGGTCGGCAAACCACGGCTTGCGAGCCACATGCGGCTCTTTGGCCCCTTGAGTGGGGCTCTTCCACAAAATACCACGTGTGGGGGCGCACGTACAGTGTGATTGAAACTTCGTGGCCCAGGCGCAGAAGTCAGTTTTCGGCCTGGGCGAGTCTATTTTGAAGAAGTGGAGTTAGAACACTCAAGGGGCAGAAGAGCCGAATGTGGCTCTAAAGCTGCGGTTTGCTGACCACTGATCTAGGTCTGTGCTGTCCAATGTGGCCTTGAAATTTCCATGCATTCAGGTTAAATATAAATGTTATCTCCTTGCTTGGCCCGTGTGACTCAGTGAGCATCCACCTATGAACCAGGTTCAATCCCTGGTCAGGGAACATGCCCGAGTTGCAGGCTTGATCCCCAGTAGGGGGTGTGCAGAAGGCAGTTGATCAATGATTCTCTCTCATCATTGATGTTTCTACCTCTCTCTCTCCCTCTCCCTTCCTCTCTGAAATCAATAAAATATAAAAAGTTAATAAAATAAATTTGACCTCCTTGGGCACTCAGTGGTCACACTTGGCTGGTGGCTATTGTCCATCACCACAGTCTCCCATTGGACAGCCATGGACGAGGGCGGGCGTGAGACGTAAGGAGGAGAGAGCCAAGCTGGCCCCAGGTCCCTTCCTCTCTAAGATTTCTGGTGGCGCTGGGTGCAGGTTGGCCTAAATCTGGGGTGCGGGTTGGCCTCAGGCTGGGGTCACCAGATGTCCCTCCCTTCCAGGGTCACTACAGACTGTGCCCATGTTGTTGGCATGATGAATAGTGGTTCCTTTTACCTCAGAAAGGGCTCCGGTTGGGCTGACACTATGGTCGTCCCGGGTAAGAAGTCCCAGGTGGCGCCTGCTGTGGAGCGAGGGCGTGGCGTTCGGTGACCGTGACCGGGGCCCGGTGAGGAGCGTGGCTCCCGGCTGGGATGGAGGACCGTGTCCCCCTGCTCCTGCCTGTGACTAACGCATCTTGGGGAAGACTGTGCAGCGGGAGGCCCCGCCCATGGTGCCGGCAGGAGGCCGAGTCCACTCCCAGCCCTGTCCCAGGGTCCTGAGGGCCAGCGCCCGGCCTCGGGTCCGAGCCGTTCCCGGGACCTGAGGCACTACAGGCAGGGGGCTCCTGTGACAAAGCCTTTGGCTGCGATCTCTCCTGCGAGGATTCCCAGCTCACCCAGCGCCCGCCCCGGAGGGACCATCTGCTTATTTACAACGCAGCGCGCTTCACCTGTTGGCGTTGGCACACACGTGCCAGCACTAAGAATAGCCGGCCGGGGGGAGGGGGCTGCAGGTCCGGGTCCCCCACCGCCCTCCCTCCTCCCGGCGGGGCGGCTGCGAGGCGGCCGGAGACCAGGAAACTGGGGGAACACATTCCAGATCCCTGGTGACCCCCAATATTCAACCTGAATGAACGAAGCTCCAGGCAAAACAATGGCCCTTGTCTCATTCCGAAGTTGCCGTGCACATGGGCACCATTTTATCGCAACCTTCCGTTGCCATGGAAACCATCGATGATGCCACAAAGGGGGATTCTGACCGGAGTGGGAAAGGAGGCGGAGCAAGGAAACGGGTTCCCACGGAGCTCCTGGGGGAGGGAGGGGATGGGGAGCCCCGAGCTGTCCCCGGAGCTGCTGCCGGGAAGCGGGGTGCTCTCTGAGACCAGGGGAGCTCCTGGGGCCCACGCAGAGCCCAGAGGAGGTCCCAGGGCTCTGCCTGGCTGGGTGGCCCACCCCAGAACTGCCCTACGGACGTGCTGTGTCCTCTCAGGAAAGAAGGGCGCTGGCCGGTCACCGGGAAGGGGTCAGCTGCCGCTCCAGCACGGACGGGCGTGGATGGGCCTCAGGCTCCGGTGGCTGTGTTTCCACAGCTGGGGCAGGGTGGGGGGCCGCTTAAGGGATAAAAATTCATGGCCCTAGCCAGTTAGCTCAGTGAGTAGAGCGTCGTTCCCAGTTTGATTCCGGTCAAGGGCATCTGCCGGAATCAAACTGGGTCACCGTTTCACTCACAGAGAGATGTGGCCAGGGAGCCGGGAAGGCTGGTCAGCAACCTCAATTGCTCTGACCGCTCAGATCACGGTGTAGTTGAGGCACTGTGAGCTGAAGCAGCCTCCACCTGCTTGTCTCGTGTAAATTCCTGTCCTTTCCTGCCTAGGGGCTACCAGTGTTTCCCTGAGCCTCAATGAAAGGGGTAGCAGGGCCAGAGCAGAGCACAGTCCTCCCACTCTCCCGCCTGGCCCCCCATATCTCCAAATTAACGCTTTTCTAGTCTCTCTTCATTTGTGAGCGGCCTCCTCCAGAAGCCGCACCCTGAACCGGAACCCTGAACCATGCGGGACGTGAAAGGGTTCCCGCAGCACATACCTTGAACCCCAGCCCTGGTTGGGGAGCATACGGAAAGCAATCACCTGGTGTGTGTGTCTCACACTGAGGTTTCTTTCCCTGGGTCTCTCCCCATCCTTCCCACTCCCTCTAACAATCAATGGGAAGCCCTCGCCGGTGTGGCTCAGTGGATAGAGCATCGGCCTGCGGACCAAAGGGTCCCGGGTTCGATTCCGGTCAAGGGCACGTATCTCACTTACAGGCTCCTCCCGGGCCCAGGTCCTGGTCAGGGTGCGTGTAGGAGCCAACCAGTCAGTGTGTTCCTCTCACATCCATGTTTCTCTCTGTCTCTCCCTCTCTCTCCCACTCCCTAAAAACCAACGGGAAGATATTCTCGGATGAGATTCACCGGCAACAAAACAAAACAGGAATTTATCCCCCGCTTCTGGCCTGCAGTCCGGGTGTCGCCCCCCGAAGACTAAGGGGAGGGGGGGACCTTCTTGCCTCTGCCAGCTCGGGGCACCTGTGTCCTCGGCTCGAGGCTGCATCCCTCGAGTCTGCCTCCATCGCTCCAGGGCCACCTCCCGGAGGCGTGTCCGCCTCAGGCCCCTCGCCTCCATGACGCAGGGCCCGGTGGTAGAAGGTGGCCGCCTCAGTGCGGGGGGGATCGCATCGTGGGAGCCTGGGCATCGGCAAAGACCGTTCCCAAAGAGGTCACGTCCACAGGCTCCAGGGATTCCCATGTGGACATCTCTTCTGGGGGACACATCCCCCTCCTCCAGGGGACACCATCCCCCTCCTCCGGGGGACACCATCCCCCTCCTCTGGGGGACACCATCCCCCTCCTCTGGGGAGACACCATCCCCCTCCTCCGGGGGACACCATCCCCCTCCTCTGGGGACACCATCCCCCTCCTCCGGGGGGACACCATTCCCCTCCTCCGGGGACACCATCCCCCTCTTCCGGGGACACCATCCCCCTCCTCCGGGGGGACACCATCCCCCTCCTCTGGGGACACCATCCCCCTCCTCCGGGGGACACCATCCCCCTCCTCCCCATCCCCCTCCTCTGGGGGACACCATCCCCCTCCTCTGGGGGACACCATCCCCCTCCTCTGGGGACACCATCCCCCTCCTCTGGGGACACCATCCCCCTCCTCCGGGGGAACACCATCCCCCTCCTCTGGGGGACACCATCCCCCTCCTCTGAGGACACCATCCCCCTCCTCCGGGGGGACACCATCACCCTCCTCCGGGGGGACACCATCCCCCTCCTCCCCATCCCCCTCCTCTGGGGGACACCATCCCCCTCCTCTGGGGACACCATCCCCTCCTCGGGGTGACACATCCCCTCCCTGGGGGGACACCATCCCCCTCCTCTGGGGGGACACCATCCCCCTCCTCGGGGGGACACCATCCCCCTCCTCCGGGGGACACCATCCCCCTCCTCCGGGGGGACACCATCCCCCTCCTCCCCATCCCTCTCCTCTGGGGGACACCATCCCCCTCCTCTGGGGACACCATCCCCCTCCTCCCCATCCCCCTCCTCTGGGGGACATCATCCCCCTCCTCTGGGGACACCATCCCCCTCCTCTGGGGGGACACCATCCCCCTCCTCCCCATCCCCCTCCTCTGGGGGACACCATCCCCCTCCTCTGGGGACACCATCCCCCTCCTCCCCATTCCCCTCCTCTGGGGGACATCATCTCCCTCCTCTGGGGACACCATCCCCCTCCTCTGGGGGGACACCATCCCCCTCCTCCCCATCCCCCTCCTCCGGGGGACACCATCCCCCTCCTCTGGGGACACCATCCCCCTCCTCCCCATCCCCCTCCTCTGGGGGACACCATCCCCCTTCTCCGGGGACACCATCCCCCTCCTCCGGGGGGACACCATCCCCCTCCTCTGGGGGACACCATCCCCCTCCTCTGGGGGACACCATCCCCCTCCTCTGGGGGGACACCATCCCCCTCCTCTGGGGGACACCATCCCCCTCCTCCCCATCCCCCTCTGGGGGACTCCATTCCCCTCCTCCCACCCACGGGACAGGCGGCTTCGCCTGGGAGAACCCCGTACGAGGAGCACCCATGGGCAGGCTGTGGGCCTCGGCCTTGGGCCCTGCCGAGATGCCAGCCCAGCTTCTCTCAGCCTGAGCCCCGGGCACCGCAGAGCCCCTGACGCGTTGCCATGGTGACTCTAGACCTGAAACTTTGGTCCCTTTGTATGTTTGAAGGAACTCATGCCTCTGACATCACAGGAAACACGTGAGGGGGGCTGTTTCTGGAGGAAACTCTGGCTCAGAACCTTCCATTCTTTCCTCAAATGGCGGAGCCTGTGCCATTCTTGGGATTTTTCCAAAGAGCCGCTGTCCTGGCTTAGAACAGCCTTAAACCTGGACCAGTCAGACCGTCTGGGTGGCACGCGAAGGGGGAGCAGGGAGAGATACCCTCACCCTCCCTCCTCCGGCGCCAGCGGCAGAGCCCAGGAACCTGGAGCCCAGCGGTGCGGGTGGTCCCACAGCCAGACGGGCAGGGACAGGGATGGGAACGGGGAAGGAAAAGGGGACGGGGACAGGGACAGGACAGGGACAGGGATAAGGACGGGGACGGGGACAGGGACAGGGACAGGGACGGGGACAGGACACATGGATTGGTTGCCGTCTACACTCGCCCTCACTGGGGGTGGGGATCGCACCTGCAACCCAGGTAGGTCCCCTTGGCCTGAATCCAACCCTCTGCCTCCCTGTGCACCCTCTAACCACTGAGCAACACCGGCCAGGGCACCATGCCAGTTTTTTGTTCCCATGATAGTGTCAAACCAAGATCAGCTTAATAGTGAAACGTCAGAAAAAGCAAAGCAAAGCTTTTCACTTCACAGTATCTTCGTGGAAGGAGGTTACGCATTTGAAAAGAAGAGGACGATTAAACACATCATCCACAAAGTTATAAAAGCCGCCCCAGCTCCGGACCAGCAGGTGGCACAGCTGCCTTTGCCCCGACCTCCCCGTCTCTGCTCCAAGAACAAGCATCCGGGGGTGGGAACCAGGTCTGCCCTCTGCTGGTCAATGGGCACTGAGCAGCATTACAACTAAGGCCAGTGGTCGGCAAACTCATTAGTCCACAGAGCCAAATATTAACAGCACAAGGATTGACATTTCCTTGGAGAGCCACATTTTTTAAATTTAAGCTTCTTCTAACACCACTTCTTCAACATAGACTCGCCCAGGCCGTTGTATTTTGTGGAAGAGCCACACTCCGGGAGCCAAAGAGCCGCGTGTGTCTCAAGAGCCTCAGTTTGCCGACCATGGAACGAAGGGAAGGGCACTGGGCCCCTTCCCGCTGCCTTGCCATGGAGGCCATGACCTTGCCTCCGGGTCACAGACTTTGTGTCGGAGACGGGGGCGAGGGCGAGGGCGGGGGCAATAGAGCAAGGTCCGCCTAAGCAGTCACTGACAGCATCCTGGCACCACGCGTCACCAGGGAACCCTAAAATAAATCAGCGAGCCTGGCCGGCGGGGCCCAGGAGCTGAGCATCAACCTATGAACCAGGAAGTCACGGTTCCATTTCTGGTCAGGGCACAGGCCTGGGTTATGGGCTCGATCCCCAGTAGGGGGCGTGCAGGAGGCAGCCCATCGATGATTCTCATCATTGATGTTTCTCTCTCTCCCTCTCCCTTCCTCTCTGAAGCCAATAAAAACATATTTAACCGTGGGGTTTTCGAACAAGTGTCATCATGTCTAGCCCAAGGTTCTCAAACAAAGCGATTGTGTGTCCCCAGGGTTTGGGGGCGGTGTCCGGAGACGTTCTGGTTGTCACAGCCGGTGGCTGGCGGTCCCACAAGGACTGGCCGGCACCGGCTCTGGCCTCCCAGTGCCTCCGCTTTACCTGTGAGCGTGGAAGCTGGGCTGGCCGCTGCCTCCCGTGGGCCGAGCCCCCTGGAGGGCCACCACATGCGGGGGTGCAGGCTGCGGGGCCTCCCCAGGGGCTGCCCGGCGTGGCCTGGGCAGCGGAGACTCTGCCGAGTCCTGGACGCTCAGCCCCGGACCCCCGGGCCGCATCTGCTTGGCACTCGGCTTGCTGGGTGGCCGTGAGGCCAGGAGACCGTCTCGGGATGCCGAAGCCACATGAAGTCAGACAAGCACCATTTTCACTCCAAACATCGTTTTTTTCTCACTTCTCGTGACGCAGGCACGTCACAGAAAAGTGAGCGTCCCCGCCGTTCCCTAGCGTGCGGCTCCGCAGTGTGCGGTGCGCTGAGGTCCGACCCCTCTTCTGGATCCTTCCCACCGACCCAAACTGAAACTCGATGCCGACTTTACCTTTTTAATTTTTGTTTTGTTAATCCTCACCCAAGGATATTTTTCCATTGACTTTTCAGAAAGAGTGGGAGGGAGGGCAGAGAGAGAGGGAAAGGGAGGAAGAGAGAGGGAAAGACAGAGAAACATCAGGGGGAAAAGGAGTGTCTCCACATGGTCGTTTCTCTCGCCCAGCCTCCTGTAAGGAATTCTGAAAGACCTGCCAGTGTCGGCCTGCCTGGAGCCTAATCACGGCTCTTCAAAGGGGGAAAAAGCAGAGCCCGTTAAAAAATCGCCGGATAGCGGATGGAACGTGAGCGTCTGTTCTGTGAGAAGCTGTTGTGGGAAGCCTCCCACGGCCAGACATGGCGCCTCACTCGCACCCGGGCGACAGGGCTGCACACGGGCCCGGCGCAGCCGAGGAACCCAGCGCCGGGCACCTCGGCGTCTCCTGCCAGAGACCCCGCCAGAGAGCCTCAGAGGTGGGCAGGGAAGGGGCTGCGGAGGCCCAGATGGCACGCATCCGGCCAAAATGAGAAGAGAAAGAAATCAACTTCTCAAACCCACGGCAGGTGTTTGCAGCCTCCCCTGAGGGCTGCTGAGGAAGGGCAACGAAGAGCGTCTGCACCTCTGGCTAGTTAGGGCACCTCTGGCTAGGTAAGGCACACTGATGGTCTGGTTAAGGCACACTGATGGTCTGGTTAAGGCACACTGATGGTCTGGTTAAGGCACACTGATGGTCTGGTTAAGGCACACTGATGGTCTGGTTAAGGCACCTCTGGCTAGGTAAGGCACACTGATGGTCTGGTTAAGGCACACTGATGGTCTGGTTAAGGCACCTCTGGCTAGGTAAGGCACACTGATGGTCTGGTTAAGGCACACTGATGGTCTGGTTAAGGCACACTGATGGTCTGGTTAAGGCACACTGATGGTCTGGTTAAGGCACCTCTGGCTAGGTAAGGCACACTGATGGTCTGGTTAAGGCACCTCTGGCTAGGTAAGGCACACTGATGGTCTGGTTAAGGCACCTCTGGCTAGGTAAGGCACACTGATGGTCTGGTTAAGGCACCTCTGGCTAGGTAAGGCACACTGATGGTCTGGTTAAGACACCTCTGGCTAGGTAAGGCACACTGATGGTCTGGTTAAGACACCTCTGGCTAGGTAAGGCACACTGATGGTCTGGTTAAGGCACCCAGCTGGTCTAGTTAAGGCACCTCTGGCTAGTTAAGGCACCACTGATGGTCTAGTTAAGGCACTCAGCTGGTCTAGTTAAGGCACCTCTGGCTAGTTAAGGCACCACTGATGGTCTAGTTAAGGCACCTCTGGCTAGGTAAGGCACCACTGATGGTCTAGTTAAGGCACTCAGCTAGTCTAGTTAAGGCACCTCTGGCTAGTTAAGGCACCACTGATGGTCTAGTTAAGGCACCTCTGGCTAGTTAAGGCACACTGATGGTCTGGTTAAGGCACCTCTGGCTAGGTAAGGCACACTGATGGTCTGGTTAAGGCACCTCTGGCTAGTTAAGGCACCACTGATGGTCTGGTTAAGGCACTAAGCTGGCCTAGTTAAGGCACCTCTGGCTAGGTAAGGCACCACAGAGGTCCCTGGGAAATCATGGAGACCAGGATAGGTCACACAGGTGGCCGGAGCGCGGGAAGGGAGCCCCATGTCCACCCTCTCTTGATAATTGCATCCTTTCGAAGACATTTAAATTATTTAGGCGGTTGTAACCGAGGCATCTTTAATAATGCACCGAACAGCGGGCACCAGGTGGAAATCAATTAGACTCCACGGCTAAATTACAAGGTAGAAATTTACAAGAGGGCGGCCGGGATGGGGCTGCAGGTGCACAGGCCTGCCAGAGACAATTAGATCAGCAGCCAGATGGGGCCTGCCTCTTCATGGAAACGGCAGAACACCGGCCTAACGCTTCCAAATACAGGGCGATCGTCAGCAATGAAAATGAGGAGGCCCACCCTCTGATCGGGGCTCTGGATGGTCCAGAGACGTGGTGGCAGAGCCTGTGCAAAGGCCGCCTGTGCAAAGACAAGACGGCGAGCGGCTGCGGCCCCGGTGGGGCTATTTGGGAAGCGGGTGCACCCCGCCCTGGGAGCCAGTTAGGCAGACGGGGAGGTCCTGCAGGGGCCTGTCTCCGCAGCGCCCAGAGGGTGACCACCACCTCCTGCGGCTGCGACGTCTCCCTTTCCGGCCCAGCACGTGGCGGGGCCCGGGCGCCGCTCCCGCCCTCGGCCGCGAGGGGGCGCAGGGCGCAGGCGCGCTGCTCGCCGGCGCGGGCGCGGCGACGCGCCTCCGGGCCGCCAGGGGCCGCTGTGGCGCCGCCGGGGCCGCTGTGGCGCCGCCGCCGCCGGGCACTCTTGAGCGCGGCCTGCCGGTTTGGCGGGGTGAAAGGTTGCGAAGATGGCGACGGCCTTGAGCGAGGAGGAGCTGGACAATGAAGACTATTACTCGTTGCTGAACGTGCGCCGGGAGGTGAGGCCTGCGGCGGGGCGCCGGCAGGGCTGAGGCCGGGCCCGGCCGTCCGAGGGGGCCGGGCTGGCGGCGGCGCCCCGTTCCCGCCCCGGAGGCCGCGGCCGGCGAGGAGGCCGCGTGACCCCGCCTGACGTGCGCGGCCGCCGGCGATCGGGCGGCCCCTCCGCCCGGGCCTCGCGCGGGGGTGCCCCGCGGCCTGGGCCCCGCGCTCGGCGGCCGAGGCGCCCGGTGCCGTCCGGGGCGGCCGGGGCCCCGCACCCGCGGGAGGCGCAGGGCCCCGGGGAGGAGGCGCAGGGGGAGCCCGGCCCCCAGGACCCGGGCCACGCGCGCCCCCCACAGCCGGGGGGCGGAGGGGCCGGGGGGCGTCCTCGCCCCCGGCCGGCGGGATGGGAGCAGAGTCCCGGGTACCAAGGTCAAAGCCGCCCGGGCCTCCGCAGGGGCCTCCGCACGGTCTGTGGGGCCCTGAGGGGCCGGGCTCCGGGGACAACCCGCCCCGCTCCTCCCCCAGAAGCGGAGGGAGGCCTCCCGGCCCCGCAGCCTCGGTTCGGGGGCTGCAGGTCAGGAGGCAGCTCCGTGGCCGGGAAGGAAGCGGAGCCCCCACTCCCACCCCGGGGCCCGCGCCCGGTCCCCGAACAGCAGACGGAGCGGGGCCCGCGCGGCGCCCAGGAGCGGCCTCGTGGCCCCCGCCTGCAGGGCAGGGAGGCTCCGGGGTCCGGGCAGGAGGCGGAGGAGCGTTTGTCTCCGGCCCCGCCCGCGGGCCCCTCCTGCCCGGCCTGGGTTGGGAGGGATGGGAAGCGGCAGGGCTGGCCGTCCGGGCAGAGCTGGCCCGCGTGGTGCCCCACAGCTCGCGTGTCCCCGATGCCCAGTGCGCAGGGCCACCTGCTGAGCGAACACGCTGCCTCCGGTCATCCTCTGAGCCTGGAGGGAGGGGTGCGATCCTCTGGGCTCCTGGCGGGACCCGGAGGCAGACGGAGAGGAAGGCCCGGGCCCGCAGGCACGCCTCTGGGAAGAGCCGGAGCCCGTGCTGTCACCCTCGCCGCCGCGCCCCCAGACCACAGAGCTGCGGGCCCGGGACTGTGTTCTGGGGGACCCCGCGTGAAAATCCCTCCGGTGTTAGCCGCTTTGAAACCCCAGGGAAATGATTTTGGGGAGTGGAAGTCATGTCAGGCTGCCATAGGCACCTGGAGCTGTGTGTGACTTAGCAGCGAGGCTTTGGGCAAATCACTTCGGCCTTTGATTTGTTTCTTCCCTCAGTGCCCCCCACCCCCACCCCCAATCCTCACCCAAGGACATGTTCATTGATTTGAAAGAGAGACATCGATGTGAGCATCCGCTGTCTCCCATATTGGCTCCAACTGGGCACTAAACCGTAGCCTGGGTACGTGCCCTGACCAGGAACCGAACCCAGGACCTTTCATTGTTCAGGACGACCCTCCTGAACTGAGCCACAAGGCCAGGGCTCTTGCCCTTTCAATGAAGCTGTCCGGCCAGTTATTCTTTAAGCTTTCTGCAGTTCTTAAAAAGCAAGGCAGGTGATGAAACTAGCTTTTCTGAAGTCATCCTTCCTTATCATCCCTTTATGGTCAGTCTGGGTTATCAGTAATTTAGCTGCCACTGACCTGTTTACCACATTTACAGAATACTAGCTGCAAATGATCAGAACTAGCTATACTAGTAGGCTAAGCCAGACTCCTTGGTAAACATTTGTCAAAAGTGTATCTTGAAACCTCTGGAATCTGAGGACCTGTCATTGTTCCTGGTCTGATGGGTGGGAGCCAAAGAAATACTTCTTTTAAAAAGCTTTACTACTATCACCCTAGCGGGTGTGGCTCAGTGGATAGAGCATGGGCCTGAGCTGAAGGGTCCTGGGTTCGATGCCTGCCAAGGGCATGCACCTTAGTTGCAGGTTGGATCCCTGGCCCTGGAGGCAACCAATCAATGTGTCTCTTCACATCCATGTTTCTCTCTGTCTCACCCCCTTCCTTCTACTCTCTAAAAATCAGTGGAAAAACATCCTCGAGTGAGGGTTAATAAAAATCAAATAAGCCGAAACCGGTTTGGCTCAATGGATAGAGTGTCAGCTTGGGGACTAAAGGGTCCTGGGTTCGATTCTGGTCAAGGGCATGTACCTTGGTTGCGGGCATATCCCCAGTAGGGGGTGTGCAAGAGGCAGCTGATCGATGACTCTCTCATCGATGTTTCTAACTCTCTATCCCTCTCCCTTCCTCTCTGTACAAAAATTAATAAAATATATTTTTTTTTAAATCAAATAAAATCCCCCAAAATGTCTTAGAAAGTTTACTGCCACTGAGTGAAGGCACTTCCCAAAAATTTATGACGATGGGAAATCCCTGGGGAACACGTCCTCTTGCTTACGTCATTGTGTGTGGCCTTTGTCTACACTGGCAGGGGTCCTCAAACTTTTTAAAGTGGGGGCCAGATCATGGTCCCTCAGAGAGCTGGAGGGCCGGACTATATGAACTACTAATTCCTACTGTAACACCTCGGCTGCGCTCACTGCCCAAAAAACCTGGCGGGCCGGATCAGACTCCTCTGTGGGCCGCATGTGGCCCGCGGGCCGTAGTTTGAAGACGCCTGGTACAGGCTCCGTGTAGAAGGTGTGCTGTGCCGACTTTACCTCCTGATTCTGTAAGATACGCTCTGAAGGGTGGTCTCTGGGCTTGACATTTACTAGGACCTTTTTGTGAAATCAGAAGGCAGCCTGAAGGTGAAACAACATCCAGTTGGAGAGTGAGAGGAAAAATAGAAGTCTTATTTCTTTTTCTTTTTCTTAATTTGGCGATATGGGGGGGCCAGGCGGGAGCCCACCTCTAATGGGAGAACTGCCGCTAGGCTCTGGCCTTGCTGTCCCTTTTATGGAGACTATGGGGTACACCCACAGCCCTTAGGCAGGTTTGGGGTACACCCACAGCCCTTAGGCAGGTAATAAGTGGACTATCATATCAGTAAGTTGCCTCAGGTTCGTTGTCTCCATTAGATTTGGCTCAGACCGTTCAGAGATAAGTCCTTACTTCTTACACTTGTGGCTGGAAGTGGCCAGTAACACCTGTCTTGTTTGCTGTCAGTTGTGATGCCGAGTAGCATTCCCACCAGACATCAGAGCTTCCCTCGGTGCTCAGGACGCTCAGGTTTTCCCCGGGAGTCTCAAATGGAAGCAACCTGCGAGTTCTAGTTAGAAATGTAAAAATTAGAAAGAATAAATAGCCGAAACCGGTTTGGCTCAGTGGATAGAGCGTCAGACTGCGGACTGAAAGGTCCCAGGTTCATTCCGGTCAAGGGCATGTGCTTTGGTTGCGGGCACATCCCCAGTAGGGGGTGTGCAGGAGGCAGCTGGTCGATGTTTCTTTCTCATCGATGTTTCTAGCGCTCTATCCCTCTCCTGTCCTCTCTGTAAAAAATCAATAAAGTATATATTTTTAAAGAAGGAATAAATAGAGACAAATCAATAAATAAAAATGTAAAGATTAGAATCAGAATACATAGTTACAATTGAAGTAATTAGAAATAGTCAAAAATCAGTTTAAGAATCTTCCTTCCGCCTGGCCAGGTAGCTCAGTGGATTGGAGCATCATCCCTGTATGTCAAGGTTGCAGGTTTGATCCCCCATCAGCACATACAAGAGACGCCCAATGAATGAATTCATGGATAAGTGGAACAAGTCAGTGTTTCTCTCTCATCCCTCTCCTCCTTCTAAAATCAATGAACGAGCCCTAACCGGTTTGGCTCAGTGGATAGAGCATCGGCCTGCGGACTGAAGGGTCCCACATTCGATTCCAGTCTAGGGCATGTACCTTGGTTGTGGGCACATCCCCAGTGGGAGGTGTGCAGGAGGCAGCTGATTGATGTGTTTCTCTCTGTCTTTCCCTCCTCCACTCTCTCAAAATCAATGGATAAATATCCTTTTGGTGAGGGTTTAAAAAAAGAAAAGAGGCTGAGAAGCGGGAGTTGTAGCCCATGATGCCACTTGAGTGACCTTGAACAAGTCATAGCAAAGTCTCCATTTACTGACAGCTGTCCTTCATAGAGCTTATTGCTCAGAGAGCTGCTGTGAGGGTACGGGCTCTGCAGGGGCCTGGTGACTCCCCCTTCCCTTTCGGGGAGCTTCGTGCCCCTGGCAGGTTAGCCTTGCTTGTCTTTGACACTGAGTGTTAGCATCTATTATAATAAAGCATTAACACGCACTTCCGGTCCCGGGCTGAGGGGGCGTGGCGGCGGAGAGGGAATGTGCACAGTGCCTGACGGAAGCGGATATTCAGATGGGATTCGCTGTTAGTTTTGACATTTGGTAAACATGTGGTTTTGCTGATTTTAAAAAGGCTACACGCAGAAAGCGGCGTTAGCTTTGTCCTGGCTGAGTTTGCTAATGAAAACCTGGTCCCAGAACTTAGGGATAGCAGCGGGCTCTGACTTCCCAAAGCTTTCTTTGCTCTTTCTGTTCATAGTACCAAGTGTTTGTTTTTTTCTTCAAAAGACCGTCTCTCTCTGAACTCTGCTTCCTGCGAGTCTTGAGTTTGATTTGGAGGAGAGGGGTCCCAAAAGCTGGGCTGAGCCTGGGAGTGGGGTGCAGGCCTGGTCCACACAGGCAGGTGGGGCCCAGAGATACAGCTGTGGGCGCGTCAGCTCTGACAGGCAGGCAGGGAGGAGGACTACCCGGAGGCGGAGGCTCTGCCAGGCCCTGTCTGGACAGCAGAGCTGGTCAGGGGCGCCGGGCCCAGTCCAGAGGGGCGCCTGGTGGGGAGGGGACTGTTGGGAGACCCAGTGCGTTCCGCTGACATCTCATAATGTGATCGGCAAACATCATGGGGTTAAACTGAAAATGTGTTTGTTGTTGTTGTTGTTGTTTTTATTTTTTTTATTTTTTTTTGCAATTTTTTAAATTAAATTATTGTCTGTGTACATATTTTAACATATTTTTAAATATATATAAATATAAATTTGAATGAAATGAACACATATCTTTTATTTATTTATTTTTTAAATATATTTTACTGATTTTTACAGAGAGGAAGGGAGAGAGATAGAGAGCCAGAAACGTCGATGAGAAACATCGACCAGCCGCCTCCTGCACACCGCCCACCGGGGATGTGCCCGCAACCAACGCACATGCCCTTGACCGGAATCGAACCCAGGACCCTTCAGTCCGCAGGCCGACGCTCTACCACTGAGCCAAACCGGTTTCGGCAAAAATGTGTTTTCTTTAATGAACCATAAGCTAGTTATTACTCTGCTGCTTCGGGCGTTTCAAGCAATTGCCTCTGGAAAGTTTAATGCTCTGCTTCTGCATTATCTACCCAAATACCTTTCTTTCCCCCTCCTGCTTTCTTAAAGGGAATTCGGTGGGAAGCTTTCCTCTTTGCCATGCGTGCAGTGAGAAAACAATGGATCGGAAATATGGGGCATGCAGCTATGGAATTTTAGTGTTTACTTTTTCATTAAACTTTTCATTTTACTATGTATTTTACTTATGTCCTGCCTTGTTCATGAAAGGACTTAAAACAACTTACGGATAAATAAAATAGCATAAACGTTTGAAAGGGCCACACACAAAAGGCTGCTGGGAAGGGGGCTGTTGTCAGCACTGTGGGCACCGTGCCCTGCAGACCCCTCTCCCGGAGGAGCGGAGCTGGAGCGGCCCCTCCTTCCAGACCAGGATCCTGTGTGGCCCCGGGCCTGCAGCGCCCGGGCGGTGTCCCTCGCTGGAGCCAGAGCACTCCTCAGCGTCAGAAGGCCAGCAGCCGGCTGCCCGCGGGGCAGGTGGCACAGCTGGACACGGCGAGGGGAGGTCTAAGGCCAGGCTCCCAGGGAGAGAGAATCCAAGCTCTGGATGTGGAGATAGGATCCAGACCATTCACTTTGACCCAGAAAGGAACTTGAGCTCATTTCTCCAGGCATTGGCCTTTTTTTTTTTTAACTGCTGTGTCTCAGGGCGTGCCAGGAAGAGAAAGAAACAGAACTGGCCAGTGGCAGGAAAGTACTGCCCAGGCCCTTGGCATGACCTCTGCTCAGGAATGAGAATTTCTGCGGTTTGGGCCCGGAGTGCTCATGCTGTGATCAGCAGAGACGTGCACTGGAGGCCAGGGGTCACCTGCTGCCCCTTCACCCTAAAGGTCATGCTTTTTTAGTGTTTATAGATGTCCGTCATCACTAGTTGCCTAATACTTTTTTTAAATATATTTTATCGATTTTTACAGAGAGGAAGGAAAAGGAATAGAGGGTTAGAAACATCGATGAGAGAGAAACATTGATCAGCTGCCTCCTGCACACTCCCTACTGGGGATGTGCCTACAACCAAGGTACAAGCCCTTGTCCGGAATCGAACCTGGGACCCTTCAGTCCCCAGGCTGACTCTATCCACTGAGCCAAACCAGTTAGGGCTGTTGTTGTTTTTTAATTATTTTTATTGATTTTTAGAGAGGAAGGGAGAGGGATAGAGGGAGATAGAAACATCAATAATGAGAGAGAATCGCCGAAACCGGTTTGGCTCAGTGGATAGAGCATCGGCCTGCAGACTGAAAGGTCCTGGGTTCGATTCCAGTCAAGGGCATGTACCTTAGTTGCGGGCACATCCCCAGTAGGGGGTGTGCAAGAGGCAGCTGATCAATGATTCTCTCTCATCGATGTTTCTGACTCTCTATCCCTCTCTCTTCCTCTCTGTAAAATATCAATAAAATATATTTTTAAAAAATAAATAAATAATGAGAGAGAATCATCGATCAGCTGCCTCCTGCACACCCCCTACTGGGAATGGAGCCCACAACCCAAGCATGTTCCCTTGGCCAGAATCAAACCTGGGACCCATCAGTCCACAGGCCAACGCTCTATCCACTGAGCCAAACTGGCTAGGGCTTTTTGTTGTGTTTGATCCTTACCCGAGGACACGTTCATTGATTTTTAGAGAGAGGGCCAGGGAGAGAGAAAGAAACATAAATCGTTGCCTCCTGTACGTGCCCTACCCACGTCAGAACCAAACCTGTGACCTTTCTGAGCATGGGACGACGCTCAACCAACTGGGCCACACCGGCCAGGGCAGCCTGGTACCTTTTTGAACTTAGGTTACATTTTGAGGGTTAACGCATTCCGTAAATTGTGTAATTTTTTTCCTTCTAAGTGGGACTTACTTCAGGTTCAAAGGTTATTCCTGGTTGTAGAAACCTGGAATTGTTTGATCAGCCTCCCGTCGTGCTTTCCTGGCTTATCCATGATGTGATTGTTTATCTTTCATGCCCACCTGTCCCCAGTGAAGAGCCTGCAATGGCTGCAGGAGGCCGCTTCCAGCACACTGAGAGGCAGTGTCCGCCGCCCTTACACGCAGCCACAGCGTGGGCACAGGAACCCCAGCCCAGGCCTCGCATGCGGGGTGCCATGAGCCATGGGGGTTTGTGGGTGGGGGGCAGTTACCTGGAAAGCCAGAGACCCGGCCCCGGAGCTGGGAAAGGCAGCCGCGGCTGGCACAGCACAGCCTGGAACTCACTGTGAGATAGACTTCCTAGCAGCCGCGGCTGGGCGAGTCCCCTCCCCTCTCTGGCCCGTTTCTTTATCTGCCACGGCCAGACCAGAACGTCACTGTCAGGGGCTGTGGGGAAACTGAGCAAGCTGCTTACCATAGCACTGGGCGCATTATTGTAGAAAGTAATGCCAGTACATCTGGCCTGAGCATAAAAGGTACAAGGATTGCTTTTATGGATTTGTTGGCGTTCTTGGTGTAGTGTGGGTGTCTGCTGTCTGAGAGGGGGTGTGGACACCTGAGCCCTCTCGGTAGGCTGCCTTTCACTCCCCAAAGGCGACCTGTTTTATGAACCGGAGTTCGGTTTGAGGAGTTCGGTTTGAGCCGGGCTACACATTATTAACTTTAGCCAGCTCCTGGGTCAGGGGTCATCGTCAGGTGAACTCCTGCATCGTAGACAAGTCATTTAATCGTGTTTGGCCCTCACTGTTTATCTGTACAATGGGGCTCTAACACCGGCCTGCAGGCTGCTTGTTAGTGCTGAGCGAGGAGCATCAGGGAGGTGCTCTGTGGCTGTCAGTCTGTCCAGGGCACTGTGACCTCATCGGCCCCTTCAGTCCCCAGCAGCTCCCGGTGCTCCTGGTCACCTCGCCGGGCGGACTCGCTCTCCGTCCTCAGAATTCCCCAGGTGCTCGCCCACATCTGGTTTGTAACCCCCGTAGGCAAACAGCGCCTGCTCCCGGGCCCACGTGTGTTTTGCATGTGGAATGCATGTGTTCTTGAGGATCACGTTGCAGTTCTGGCCACAAGTCATTCTAGAGGAACTTTCTGGAAGTATCCGTGTGGAGCCATCTAAATTCACTTTAAAAAATAGTTATAGTCAGTTACAGAGAAAGAGCAAATTCACACACATCCTTCATGCTGAGCCCAGAAGAGCCAGGCCCGGAGCCTCCGTCCGGGTCCGGGTCCGGGTCCGAGTCCGTGTGGCCTCCCCGCGGGCTGTCCCTGCCCCGCCGGCCAGACGGGCGGTCTGCCCCATGTCCTCGGGGCCACGCGAAGGGCTGCTGTTGGCCGCCTTTGGTGGCACAGCAGCGACGGCACTGGGAGTGAGTCAGTGTCCGGTGCGAAGGGTTTTGTAGTTTTGGCTTGTGGCAGGTAAGCAGCTGGGTTTTACCCTGGACCTGGGGTGGCCCCGGAGTTTGTCCTGCTGGGAAGCTCCAGAGGCGGTCAGGCAGGGTGAGCAGAGGCAGTCTGCCGCCGGGGGTGGGGCTGGGGCTGGGGCTGTCGCAGTGCAGGCCAGTGGACAGCGAGAGTGCGGTGACCAGGGCAGCTGCGTCCGCGGGCGCCTTCCCCAAATGCAGGAGGGCCTGTGCGGGGCCAGGCCAGGGTGCGCGCTAGTGCGTGGCGGCCAGATTGACACCGTGCCAGCTCAGTGACGCCAGGTCATCCCGCACGCCTGCTCCTCGGCCCCGGGGCCCGGGCTCGCTGCTGACTGGAGTGGAGTCCGTGTTTTCTCTTTAAACTGAATGAGTACCAAGCATCATAAAGAAAATTACAGGTTTTATTAGCCGCTGCAGCTCTGTCAGTCTGGTTGTCATGGAGCATATGGACAGTAATGAATCTTCAATTGTGGTGATTAGGCAGACGTCCCAAAACCTAATTGAATATAGTTTGGGGGACTTGGTTGCTGAGATGCAGCAATGTGCACACCGCCTGGACGCTGGAGCTCCAAACCAGAGGCGGCAGCAGCACAGGTCCCGTGGCCTTCTGTTCCTGCTCCTCGGGAGGGTGTGGGCTGAGCTGTTCCGGTGTCGCTCCCTCCTCTGGTGGGTCTCCCCTGTCGGAGAGGCGGCATCCTGTGGCTGTCCGTGTGTCCACCAGCCTGACTGCTCTTCGTGCCCAGCGCGGGCGGGCTGTGCTTCCTGGGGCCGTGGCGGGCGCGGGAGGCCTGTGATTAGTTCTGGCAGCGATGGGAGCAGAAGCCGTGTGTCAGCTCAGGCCGGGCATTTACCGTATTTTTCGGACCATAAGACGCACTTTTTTTCCCCCAGAAGTGGGGGGGAAAAGTCCCTGCGTCTTATGGTCCAAATATAGCCTACACATATACTTTAAAAAAAAAGTTTTTTTACTTGCCCGGCTCTGTGTGGTCTCTGTGTGCTTGCCCGGCTCTAAAATGGTTCTAAATGCTGCTGTTTACTTTACAGGGTTGAGTATATGTGTTTATGACTGTGATGTTGGGTTTTAATGCACATAAAATATTTTAGGACACTATTTGTTTCAGAATCTTTTTTTCTTCATTTCCCTTCTCTAAAAACTGGTGCGTCTTATGGTCCGAAAAATACGGTAAATGCCGGTGTGACCTCGGCGTGTCCTGCTCCTCCCCGGCCTCGGTGACAGCGTGGTCCCAAAGGGGCTGGCTGTCAGCCTGGGCCTGCGGGCGTGGCCGCGCAGATCCTAGCGGCCGCGGGTGGACGTGTGCCCGAGGAAGAAGTAATGTGGGGTCTTTGTCCTGAAACCCAGCAATTCTCAGACGTCTCGCTGTCAAGACCCTGTTACAATCTTCAATTCCTGTGGACCCTGAAGCACTCTGTACGTGGGTTATAGCCAACAACATGTAATTAGAAATAAAACTGATGGTTGGTAAATGTTGTAAAACAAGACAAAGTGTGCTTCTTAGGTGTCAGTATAATAAGCACAGGAAGACTTAAGGATTTCAAAATGCCTATGTATTGAAAAATAATGTATACAGATATGTGCAGCTCCCAGCAGATATAACTAAGCAGCTGAAGAGGGGGCTCCATTTTTTTTTTAATTGGTTTTTTTATAGAGAGGAAGAGAGAGGGATAGAGAGTCAGAAACATCGATGAGAGAAACATCAATCAGCTGCCTCCTGCACACCCCCCACCGGGGAGGTGCCCGCAACCAATGTACATGCCCCTGACCGGAACCGAACCTGGGACCTTTCAGTCCGCAGGCCGACACTGTATCCACTGAGCCACACCGGCTTTGGTGAGGGTGCTCCATTTTCTCTTAGAATTCTAGTGCAGGGACCTCTGAATCGATGTGACAACACGTATTCCAAGAATATGCCCCTCTCTGCTCGGACTCACCACCTCCCCAGAGCAAGCTGCAGCCTGAGCACCGGTAGCCAGTAAGCAGCCAGAGACAATGAGAGCCGGTGAGTTAATCTCTGAAAACTCATTCATACCTACAGCTGCCACTTTAGACATTTCTTAGCCATCAGAACAACGATGTCATTGATCTCATGTGGCCTCGGGAGGAAAGGGCGAACATAGCAAAGTGTTATTGTGAACACAGCTTTCGTCTGAGGGACTCCCAGGGGCCGCACCCCCCGGAGAGGCCTGCCCTGCCCTGTCCCATCCCGCCAGTCCCATCCCAGCCTGGTCAGACACGGCTCACGCTGCAGCGTGCCCTGGGAGGCAGGTGAGGCACATTCTTGGATCCACCTTGTCACGTTGATTGCGGAGAGGCCCTGCACTCGAATTCCAGTAAGAGAAGATGGAGCAAGCCCTTCGGTGGTTTAATTATTTAGGGAAGCAAACGTGATGAGCTGGGAGTCAGGAGACTTTTCCAAGCATGATGCCACAGCACAAGTCAGAAAAGACACATTGATAGCTCTGATTTTGTAAAAATGAGGAACTTCTGAGTTAGTTACCAGAAAAACACTAAGACCTAAAAAAAATCCTAAATACAAGACTCAAAGGAATCTACAATGTGTTTATTTGATAAAAGATTCATGTTTCTAATCTCTATAAAGAACTCTTGGAAATCAGAAAGCAAGGTGGGTGCCCTGAGGAGCCCAGTAGGAAGGAAACCAGTAGCTTCTTTCTGAAGAAGAAATTGAAAATGCAAATGGTGTGGAAGGGGCTCAGCTCCCTAGTGACCAAGCAGCGCCGTTCATACTCGTGTCTCTCTCCCCCTCTCTCCCTCCCAGGGCCGTTCACACTCGTGTCTCTCTCCCTCCCGCCCTCCCTTCTTTAAAAATCAGTAAGTAGCCGAAACCGGTTTGGCTCAATGGATAGAGTGTCGGCTGGGGGACTGAAAGGTCCCGGGTTCGATTCCGGTCAAGGGCATGTACCTTGGTTGCGGGCACATCCCCAGTAGGGGGTGTGCAAGAGGCAGCTGATCGATGACACTCTCTCATCGATGTTTCTAACTCTCTCCCTTCCTCTCTGTACAAAATCAATAAAATATATATTTTTTAAAATCAGTAAGTAAAGCCGAGGGCCCCTTTTTGTCCTTTTCCGTGGTAGTTCTCAGTGCTGAGGAGCTGAGAGGGGAGGGGTGCGGGAGGCGGGCTCTGTGCCCTGGTTAATCCAGCCTGAGTCTTTAGGGCCCAGACAGACACAGCGGAGGCACCCAGCGAAGGCAGGCCGCCCCCTGGCCACTAGTTCTCTGGCGCCCCCTGGAGGGACTAGCTGTCACTGAGGAAGCTCCCACTGACCCTCCCAGGCCCTCCGAGCGCTTCCAGAGCAGCTCGGCAGACCAGGCGGCTCCGCATAGCTTCCCATGGCCCTGGAGCACCCCGTTCCTGGAAAGCGCTGGCCAGAGAGCGTGAGACGGCGAGGGAAGGGTCCGGTGGGAAGTTCTGAGCCCGCATGGACAGTGAGGGGAAATGGCAAGGAAGCGGATGGTGGGGGGGATTGTCCTCAGAGAGACAATACATGCAAGACAAGAGTATGCTGGTACTTTCAGAAGACATGTATTAAAAGGGAGCACTTGGAAGTTAAAAATAAGATAAGCCCTTGCAGGTGCTCAGTGGTTAGAGCAGTGGCCTGCACACCAAAAAGTCTAGAGTTCGATTCCCAGTCAAGGGCACATACATTAAATAAAGTAAATAAGTAAGATAACAAACTAAAACGAAGGGGAAGACATTATTCAACTAATAGGAGAAAATTTCTCCGAATCAAAAGGTGGGAGACTATGAAAAGGGCAGTCAAGCAACTCGCACCAATAGGTGAAGGGAAACGGTGGGTGAAAGGCCACGGAGGATGGGAGGTTGGAATGACAGGTCTCACCGGCAGCGCTATGAGCTGGAAGACAGTGAGATCCTGAGCGGAAATGCTCCCAGGCCGATCCCACACTCAGCCAAATGCTTCCAAGCCTGCCCTGACCGGTGTGGCTCAGCGGATAGAGCATCAGCCTGTGGACTCAAGGTTCCTGGGTTTGATTACGGTCAAGGCAACCCCAGTGGGGGATGTGCAAGAGGCAGCTGATCAATGTTTCTCTCTCATCCATGTTTCTAACTCTATCCCTCTCCCTTCCTGTCTGTGAAAAATCAATAAAATGTACATATTTAAAAAAAACAACACAAAAAAACAAAACAAAATGCTTCCAGGCCGATCCCACACTCAGCCAGCTGTGGCGGTCCAGGCAGCATGCGAGGTAGCGGTGTACCAGCTGTGTCATCCCACCAGCGGTTGTGCAAGGCACTGCTGGGGTTCGAGCCACTAAGATACAGAAGATGCAGGAAGAGAAAGGCGTTTGATACGGAAAGGGGGGGCCCGGCCAGGAAAGATACCTGGGGAGACGGTGATGGGGGAGCCAAGGAAGGAGTCTGGCTGGGCCTGACTCCCTGCCCCGGCAGAGCTCTGGGGATTTCTCTGCAGAGAAGACACTTGTGTTTGTGTGTCAGAGGAAGCTAGTCCCTAAGGAGCGCACTGGGAGACGTGGAGAAGGCCTCACTGCCATCCTCCTGTTCCCGCTGCCTGCGCTCCGCTCTGGCCTTTATTACTGCCTTCCGTCCGGCCTCAGGGCTTTCCTGCCTGTTTCCCCGAAAATAAGACAGTGTCTTAGATTAAGTTTTGCTCCCAAAGATGCGCTAAGTCTTATTTTCAGGGGATGTCTTATTTTTCCATGAAGAAGAATACAGTGCCCATTTATTGTTACTAAATGAAAATAAAGGAAATTTATTTTGGTAGTTTATTTACGGTAGTATTGTAGTTGTCAAGACAAACTGTGAATCCTGCAGTATCAAGAATTTACTCATTTATTTAATGACAATCATGTCATCATCTTCTGGGACATCATCATAACAATCCAATTCCTGAATTTCCTGGTGAATTTCTTGTGACTCCATTTCTTTCAGAATCAGTGGACCAAATCTCTCATGTTTAGCCTAGGGGGTCCTTATTTTCGGGGGGATGCCTTATATTTCACTCTGAAGGAAACCAGTAAGTAGGTCTTATTTTCGGAGGATGTCTTATTTTTGGGGAACACGGTAGTTCCTTCCCTCGTGAAGCTGGATGGTTGATTTGCAATCCTCCTTGGTTTTTACTGCATTTATTGATATATTTCCCCTTAGCACTGCTTTCTCTGCATCCCATGCGTTTTAGTCTATTGTGTGTATTTTCACTTGTGTCTACGTATTTTCTCATTTTCCTGCTATTTCTTATTCGATCCATTGGTTGGTTGTTTTAAAATACTTTTTTAATTTATTTTTATTTATTTATTAAATTAGTATCTGTGTACATATACCATTGTCCTCCCCTCCTATACATGCACTCCCTCTCCAGAGTTTTGTGTCCATTGGTTGTACTTATATGCATGCATACAAGTCTTTTGGTTGATCTCTTATCTACCCCAGATCTCTCTACCCTCCCCGCTGTAATTTGACAGTCTGCTTGTTGCTTTACTGTCTATATCTATCTTTTGGTTCATCAGTTTATAATGTTCTTTATTATCCATAAATGAGTGAGGTGATGTGGTGTTTCTCTTTCATTGACTGGCTTGTTTCATTCAGCATGATGTTCTCCAATTCCATCCAGGTTGCTGCAAATGATGGAATTCCTTCTTTTTTATGGCAGCATAGTATTCCATTGTGTAGATGTACCATGGTTTTTGGATCCAATCATCTGCTGATGGGCACCTAGGCTTTTTAAATCTACAAAGTTGTGACTTTTCCAGTTGCCTTCCTGTTCTGGTTACTGACTTCATCCCAGTGCCCTCTGTATGATGTCTGTATGTTTAAGCCCATTGAGACTTCCTCTGTGGCTTGGCAGAAGGTCTACCCTGGAGAATGTCCCCTGTGTCGTGAGAACGTGCTATGTTGTTGGTTAGATCTGGCTGACTTATTGTGCTGTTCAAGTCCTCTGTTTCCTTATCTTCTCTCTGATCGTTGTCACCATCATTGAAAGTGGGATATTAAAGTCTCCAACAACTATTATTGTGAAACTATGTATTGATATTTCTCTTTCAAGTCTATCAATCTTTGCTTCATGTATTTTGATGGTCTGCCATTGGGTATGTAAATGTTTATAACTGTTACATCTTGTATTAAACCTTGTATTGACCTATGTCTTTTATGTTTTGTAACTTTTTTGATGTAATGTCTGTTTTGTCTGATACCGTGTTTCCCTGAAAATAAGACATCCTCCGAAAATAAGACCTACTTACAGGTTTCCTTCTGAGTGAAATATAAGGCATTCCCCCGGAAATAAGGGGCCCCCCCAGGCTAAACATGAGAGATTTGGTCCACTGATTCTGAAAGAAATGGAGTCACAAGAAATTCACCAGGAAATTCAGGAATTGGATTGTTATGATGATGTCCCAGAAGATGATGACATGATTGTCATTGAATAAATGAGTAAATTCTTGATACTGTAGGATTCACAGTTTGTCTGGTTTGTGTTGACAACTACTGTACTACCGTACCGTATACAGGTAATAAATTTCCTTTATTTTCATTTAACAATAAATGTGTACCGTATTCTTTATGGAAAAATAAGACATCCCCTGAAAATAAGACTTAGCGCATCTTTGGGAGCAAAAATTAATATAAGACACTGTCTTATTTTCGGGGAA
>NW_023425534.1:1512722-1537722 GCF_014108245.1 Pipistrellus kuhlii | reverse complement strand
ACCCTCAGGGAGACAGCCCCGGCTTCTGGGAGCCACAGACGTGACACTGTGAGGCCGTCCCCACGGAATCCCCGTGTGGAAGGGAACAGAGAAAACGTTTTCTCGAAGGCGAAGCTGAGGTCAGAGGGGAGAGGACAGTTAGCAGCCAGGGTCCTAGGTGAAGATGTGGGCTTTCCCGCCACACGCCCGCCTCCTGCCCCTCCTCAGGCTCTTTCTGGGGAGGCGGCTGCCCGTCCGTCCTCCTGGCTGGGAGAGAGAGTCCTGCAGGCCGGGGAGCGGGGTGAAGGGCCTGCCAGGGCGTCCCCGGCCCAGCCTCAGGCACCAGCTGCCCCTCTCGGGGGCGCGGGGCTGGGTGGTTCAGGCTCTGCAGGGGCGGCACCTGCTGGGGTCAGGCCCCGTTAGTTAACCCCGCCTTCCCCTCCGTGACCCCATTTCCTCCGTGACCCCATTTGCTGCGTAAGAACAGCCCTGGTAGCATTTCCAGCCGCCGGCTGGCATCGCGCTCGGGCATGGGGCTCTGAGGCTGGGAGCAGGGGGCTCTGTCTGTCTGAGGTTCTCAGGGTCAGCAGGTCGGCACTCCTGGTGAGTCTCCCAGGGAAGGGGTCTCTCCTCAGCTGGTCAGGTCTCAGTCTTCAAATGCAGCCGAACCAGGAGGTGCAGGGCGGTCTGGGGACAGGGAAAGGGCCGGACCAGGGAGCGGACTGCCAGCTGAGGTGGCGGGAGTCCTGGCGGCCCAGTCCCGGAGGCCCAGTCCTGGCCTCTGCGGACCAGGGCCTGGCCGGAGGCCGCTGGGCAGGGGTGGCCACAGGCGGCCTGGACCGCGGATGCTGCCGGGTCAGGCGGGTGGGCTGGGCAGAGGGGCTGGCTCTCAGCAGGGACACACTGACTCCTTCCCTTAGAGCTGCTGCGGGCCCAGGCGGACATGGGGGGTTCGGTGGGGGGCCAGAAGGCGGGAAGAGAAGGCATCCCAGCTGTGGACACTCCCGCCCGCCCCCCACGGGCCGCCGCTGGCCCTGCGCGCACTCCCTCCGCCGGAGGAAACTTTGCGCGGCCCCCTCCTCCCCACACCAGCCCTCCAGGTCCGCCGGGCTCACTCCGAACCAAACCGGGTCGGAACCGCGAACTGTTTCGCATGCCATCCCGTTACCGTGGCAACACCATCCGGCGGCGGCGGTCCAATCGGAGCCCACGGCCTCTCCGGGGCCGTTCCCAAGGTGAGACCCGGGCGGGCGGACGGGCGCGGAGGCCGGGGAGGGGGCGGCCGGGCCCCGCTCGCTCGCTGACGCCCCGGCGGCACGGCCTGCGCGGCGCGGCGGCCCCCGCCAGGCGGCCCGGAGAGCGGCAGCCGGGCGGACCGGGCTCGGCTCCGGTTGCCAGGGGCGGGGACGCGGGTGACGTGAGCCGGGCGGGCGGGCGGGCGGAGTTGGGACCCGCTCCGGGAGGCGGGGACGCGCGGAGGGAGGCGGCTCTGCGGCGGGCGCGGTGGGCGCGGGCGGCGGGGCCCGGGATCCCCCGCCTCCTCCTCCTCCTCGGCGCCGCGCCGCCGCCGCGCGCCCCGCGCCCCGCGCTCCACGCGCCCTCGCCCCGCGCCTCCGCGCCCGCCTCCCCCTCCCTCCGCGGCGGCCGTCTGCAGGGCGAGCGCTCAGACGGAGCCCCGCCAACTTGAGCTGCGCCTTCCGCCCCGGAGCCCCGCCACCGAGCACCCCGACCCGGCGGGCGCGGACCGGCCCCGGCGCCCCGCCTCTCCTGTCCCCGGACCCCGCCGGGCCCGGGCGCGGGGCTCCCACCGGAGGCGAGAGACGCGCTCCTCCGGCCCCGCCGCGGCCCCCCACCCCGGGCCGGCCGCCCGGTCCCCGCGGGCCTCGCCGCCGTCCCCGCCGGGCTCTCCCAGAGGCGCCGCCGCCGGCCCGCGCCCCGGGGAGGATGTGCGCCCCCGCGGGCCGCCCCGCCTGAGCCATGCGCCCCCCGCGGCGGCGGCGCGCCGGCCGGCATGGAGCCCCGCGCGGCCGCGCTCTGACCGCTGCGCCCGCGGCCGGCGGCGGCGGACCGAGCAGACCCGGCGCCGCGGGACGGAGCGAGCGGAGCGGAGCCGCGCGGATGGCCGGGGCGAGCGCGGTCTGAGCGCCGCTCGCGGAACGTGACCATGTGGATCCAGCAGCTCCTCGGACTCAGGTGAGCGGCCCGGGGCGCGGGGGCCGGGGGTGCGTGGGTGCCGGCCGGGCGGAGGGGCTTTCCTCGGGGACCCTCCCCGCCCCCCGCGAGCGGCCACGGGTGCCCGGGGAGCCAGGTGGGGGCCCCGGTCCGGAGCTCGGAGCTCAGCGCCCCGCAGGGAGCGGCCGGCTCTCCCGGGGACTCCGGGCGCCCGGGGTCCGGGCAGGGGCGCGGGCGGCCGGCGGCTCCGCCACGCAGTGTCCGGGCCGCCCTGTGCCTCCTCCCGGCCCCCAGCGCGGCGCCGGGCGCGGGGCGCGGCGGGCCGGGGACCCAGGGCGGGGGCCGGGCGGCCGGGGAAAGGGAGGGAGAGAGCTGGGCGGGCGGAGTTGGAGGAAAGCAAAACAAAACCGCCTCTGCGCCCGGCTCTCCGCCTCCGGGCTCCGGGCGGAGCGGCCTCCGGGCTCCCAGCTGCCTCCCCAGCTGCCGGCGGGTGACCTCGGGCGGCGGAGCGCACAGCTGGCGGGCAGCTGGGGCCGGAGCCGCGGGGGATCCGGGGGCGCGCGGTCCTCCCTGCCCCCATCCGCCCCCTGAGCCGCCAGGGGCGCGCCCTGGGGCCGGCCTGTGCCCGGGACTCCGGGGCGAGCTGGGAGGACTGGGAGCCTGGAGCCCGCGGCGGGGGTGCCCGGAGAGACCCCTTTCCTTTCCGCAAACTTTGCCGCCTGCGGGGTCGCCCGCCTCTGCCTCCGGCGCACAGGGCGCAGCTCGGCACAGCGATCCCTTCGCGGGGAAGGCGCCCCTGGGCCGTCACCCTCTCGCTGGGGGCCCCTGGGAGCTGGTGCGTGTGGGTCCCAGGTCGCGGGGAGAGCGGGGAGGACGGAGGTGGAGGCGGAGGGCGCCCAGTGCGGTTCCCAGTCCGGCCGCTGGGATGCACTGCGCTCCCGCGCTGGGGAGGGTGAGGAGCCGAGCCCCGCCGGCTGCCCAGCCGCCCCCACAGCCGCTGCCGGCCAGAGCGGGGGGAGTGAGCCCCAGGGAGGACCCGGACGCGTCCTGGTTTTGAGAAACCAGAAGAGGACGGAGCTCGCCAACCGTTTTCCGGCTCCCCGCGTGGAGGGGACGATGCTCCGTCCTGTCCCGGGTCACGGCTGCTGACAGCAGCGATGCAAACTGTCAAACGCTGTCATTGGCCTTTTTCTGGAAAGCAGCGTCCCTCCCGCAGGAGCCCGGCTTGTCTGCTCTGCCATCTGGGCGTTGAGAGGTTAACGGTGAGGCGCCGGCTTTGGCATTGGCTGGGCCTGGACCTCGGTGTGTGCTCGGACTAGATAAGGCTCTGGACGCCGGCAGCACGGAGCAGAGGCTTTGTGGGTGACCCAGCCAGGCACCTCGCCCTCTGCCTCCGGGTCTCAGCCGGAAACGGCCCGGGGAAGGATCTGGGGGTCCCCGTCGGACGCTGAGCCCCTCTGGAGCCCCGGCCCCGGCCCCTGAGGACCGCCTGCCGGCCAGCTACCGGCACAGACATGTTTGTTTTAATCTGTGACACGGTGCCAGGCGGAGAGAGCCGTGTGTCGGTGAGGGAGAGCAGTCGCTGCGCGGAGGGACTGGAGGGACGCTCTGTGGCTCAGGCTCCCCGGCGGGGCCCACAGCCTCCCCAGGGGGCGCCTCCCCAGCTTTGCCTTAGGGAACAGTCCTGTGGGGGACGCGGAAGTTTGACCTTTTGTTTCTGGAAGTGGGTCCGGGAGGCTGACCGGCCAGAGCGCTGTCATGTGGGAGCTGTCCCCCTCTCCCCCCAGGGTCTGCGGCTCTGCCTCCCGCCAGGCAGGACCCCAGGCCTGCTCCGGAGGGGAAGGCGCTCCCTGTGCTGGGCTGCAGGCGGGGCGGCCTCCCGCTGGCCAGGCCCGGCCTGGCTGTGACAGGCCCCCTGAGCCTGCGCCTGAGCCGGAGGCAGAGCTCAGAGGCAGGGCCACCCGTGGGCCCTGAGCAAGGGCCGCTCCTGCTGGTTTCTGAGACGCAGCCGGCTCAGTGCTGCGCGGCTTGGAGTGGAGCCTGCGGGAGCCTCTCCCTCCAGCGGGGAGACGGACGGTCTTTTCAAGCTGCTTTTTTCGCCTTTGGGGGCAGTTGTAGCAAAGCCCTCAAGGTCTCTCCCTTCGTGCACAGGGACGCTGGTGTCTCCTGGGACTGCCCAGAGCGGCTGCCCTGGATGGAGCCCCTCTGTGAGCGCCAGGGGCATGGAGGGGGCAGTGGAGTTAGGCAGTGGGGGTGGGGGGGTGGGAGAGGGTGTGAGGGAGGCTACTGAGCTGCTGACCTCCAGGCGCTGCTCTGCCAGGGCTCCTCACCCGAGGTTTGACAGTCGTCCTCAGGAGTTCAGTGGCAGCCAAAGTCACGGCTCCTTCCCGCCTGGCCCCTCAGAGCAGCTGTCTGTCCTCCTCCCGGAGGTCCTTGGCCCCTCCTCTCGGGGAGGCCCCGGGGGTGGGGGTGGGGGTGGCCGTGGGAGGGGCTGTGTGACAACATTCTCTCTTCCTCTTTTCCTTCCTGGGACACTTCGCAGCTGCGGAGCACACGGACCCGGTGAGGCTGGCCACGGGGCCCGTGGCCACTGTCACCGGCCTGGAGAGGCCCAGGGCGGGGGCTGAGCGGGGCTGCGGAGGGCGGGACCGGGGACGCCGTCCGTCCGCCCGCCCGCAGGCAGCCCTCCCGGAGACTCCTGCCCGCCGGCCGCTGCTCTTTCCAAATGGGTCGCAGCGGAGCCCGGGAGCGTGGAGGCTGTGGCTCTGAGCGGGGACGGGGATGCTGGGATGAGTCGCCATTTCAGGAGGCAGCTCAGGTCCTCCCACCGCGTGGCGCCCCTTCCCCGCCCACCCAGCCCCACCGGGACCCTCGTCCTGGCGGAGGAGGGTGGCAGCTCCTGCCCATTTACCTGAATCACGGGCCTCTGGGCCTCCAGGCCGTGAGGACGCCTTGGGAGGGAGCAGGACTGGCCTCCTCTGGGCCCGGACAGGGAGGGACCTGCTCTCCCCGCACTTCCTGCCTCCTGGCCGGGCACTGGGATGGTGGTGGGGATGTTGGTGGGAGCGGCAGCGCCCAGCCTGGGCCTCGGAGTGCCCACCCTCGGACCCGGGCACCAGCAGGGCGTTGGCAGGAGTGAGCTGGATGCATGTCCGAGCCCCGCATCCTCTTGGGCTCTTTGCGGGCAGACTCAGGGCACCCGGAGCAGGTGGGCACAGCTCGGCCCGGGGCACCGTGCAGTGGGCGAAGGCCAGACCCTGGCGGACCCATGGGCACCGCCCTGTCCCCCCCTCACCCCTCCACCCCCCCGCCCTCTGGGCGGCTGCTGGACCGGTTACGTAAGAGGCGCCTGCCTCCCTGCACGTGCACGTGGCCGGCAAAGGGCGACAAGTCAGTGGAGACGAAGCTGATGCAAAGCTGAGCCGGAAGCCAAATATATCCTGATCTAGATCGCATGCTGCAAGACCGGCTCGCGAGGTTTCTCCTGCCGCTGCCGGCCAGCCAGCCGGGCGCGGGGAGACGCAGGGCTCTGGACTCGCCCCTCCGAGCCCCTTCCAGGAACCGGAGCCGCACGGGCGTCAGGGCCGCCCGGCTGCGTTACGTAACTCAGAGGGACTCTCCGTTCATAGAAAGTCAGAGGCGGCGGCCATCAGAGCCCGGGCCCTCGCCGACGAGGGAGGGGGCGGCTGGCTCCCCAGGGTCCATCCACATCCCGGCTGGGTCACACCTGCCCCCTGGGGGGGCCTGGCTGCTCGCTCTCTGTACCCCAATCATCAGCCTGGGACCAGGCTGCTTCCAACCAGTGAGAGGAGGGCTGAGTCCCCTGCCCCCCTGGGAGGGCGGGGGGGGGGGGCGGAGGGGGAGGGCGGAGAGGGGGCAGGGCAGCTGTGCTGGGCTCAGGCTCTCTCTCTTTGGAAAGCTCCTCAAGACCTTGCCGGTTTGGCTCAGTGGATAGAGCGTCGGCTTGCAGACCGAAGGGTCCCGGGTTTGATTCCGGTCAAGGGCTCATGCCTGGGTTGCAGGCTCCTCCCCAGCCAGGGCCCCGGTCCGGGTGGTACAGGAGGAGCCCATGGATGTGTCTCACTCACATCCGTGTTTCTCTCTGTTTCTCTCTCCCCCTTCCACTCTCTCTAAAACCAATGAAACATACCCTCAGGGGAGGATTCACACACGAAACAAAGAAGGAAGGAAAACAAAGGAAGCGCTTTCTGCCGGAGGCAGGCCGGAGCCCCCTCCCCCCCTCCCCTGTGGGGTCTCCCTAGTTGGCATTGTCTCTGCTGACCCCGGAGCCGGAGTGGGCTGACCTCCTGTTGGCAGGACGGCCCTGCGGCTGGGCCTACGGGGCGGGGAGGGGCTCAGGCTGGCGTTTGCATTTCTGCTGAACGCGGGCACTCAGCAAGGTGTCCCCTCCTCTTGTCCCCTCCCACCGGACAAAGGCGGGCGGCAGCCTCGCTGGGCCCATCCTCCCCGGCCCCCAGCTCTGTGTCTGCCAGTCCTGGGCCCCCACTAGGACTCCTGCCAATTTCCGCTGTGTCTCCGGGGCCGGCCACGGGGGCCGTCCTGCCAGGCCGCTGCCTCTCTGCCCGCCCACCGTCCCAGCCCGCAGTGGGCAGCCGCCTGGGAGGTGTGGCCGTGGAGGGAAGCCAGGCTGGGGCCTCGCAGCTGGCAGCGTGTCTTGTGGGGGTGAGGGGTGCCCTGGGGATCCGAGGGTGGGCTCCTGCTTTGTGGGGGGGAGGAACCTGGTCCTGGGGGGGGGGACGGTATCTCGTTCTTCACCGCCTGTGAGCAGTGGCCGGTGCGGAGTGGACACCCAGGAGAGGTCATGGGTGAGGACGTGTCCATGTGGCACGGGGCCCTGGCTCTCAGGCCTCGTCCTTGGGGTCCCTCCTCCCTGACCTCCTGCTGGACCTGGGGAAGCAGTGCCAGCCGCGGCTGGTCTTACGTGGAGGCCCTGCTGTGACTCCAGCGGATACATCCCTTCGGCCAGGCTTCCCGGCGCTCACAGCCCCGCCGGGAGAGACGTGCCTTTGGCCCGAGGACGGGGTTGTGCCCGGAATGCAGACACGTTCGGGGAAGATGACGCCCTTGAACTCTTGCAGTCATTATTGGTTCACCCAGGGTTCTGGTCGGTCTGTGACCCCGTGGGAGGGCGGTGGGGGGATGGGAGGAAGGTGAGAAACTGTCCCGATGGCTGCTCCTGCTCATTCCCCCCACCATCCATTCAGGCCTGTCCTTGCTGCCCGGGGCGCCCCGCCCTGAGCCGTGCGGGTCCAGAAATGGGCGGGTTTCTGTCCCTGGGGAGGGGCAGTGTGTGTGTGTGTGTGTGTGGCGGGGGGTGGAAACACTGGATCCACATGGAGACCGCACTGTCCAGGAGAAAGAGGGCACGGGCCACATTTGTATTTTGAGCAATGTCAGCAGGCACAGTGACAGAAATAACAAAACTGAAACCAGCTTCAATGAGGCACTCACTTTAACCCCTCGGGTACCAGTGTATCACTTCCACGTGTGTCCGTGTGAGAGGGCGTTAATGGGGATAAGTCCATGCTCTCAGCCTGGGCTCTCCTGAGTCAGGAGTGTGACTCACGGTGGTTCTGCCAGTTTTGAGGATGCCAAAGCAGGGCATTTTCACTGCTTCCTGGAGTCCCAGCTGTGGCCTGCACCCCCCGGGGCTCCAGGGCCCGTGGGCTGGCCTGTCCTGTGGCCATGCCCCGTGGGCACTCGGGGGAGAGCAGCCACTGGGGGAGCCACGGCCACCACCCTTGTTGCTATGGCTGCGCTGCTCTGTCGGCTCGGGGTCCGAGAGGTCGGCCTGGCCACAGCCCCCTCAATTCAACAGTGGGGTCCGCCCAGAGCCGGGGTGTGGCCCGAGCCAGAACAGCGAGTGGGTGGGGGGCGCTGCCTTCTTGGGCCCACTCCCTCCAGGGCTGCAGGAAGTGCTGCGGGGACCTGAGGCGAGTGCAGAGGCCTGGCACCTGTGGCACCGTTGGAGGCCGGCCAGGGCGGAGCCGGGCCAGCAGGCGCCCGGCAGGGTGGGCAGGGCCCTGCGGGGAGTGTGTCCCGGTGTCCTCGCTCCCACTGGAGCCACCTGGGGGGTCCCCGTGGCCCCTTGAGCACGTTCTCTGACGACGCGAGGGCGGGGCGGGGCACCCGCACCTGTCACCACGCTGGCCGCCGCCACCTTGGCCCCTGGGGGCAGGAGGGACTGAGTCCCCGGGGCCACGTTTGAATGAAAATTTAGGAACATTGTTCCCGAGTTAGGGGTGTGTGTGTGTGTGTGTGTGTGTGGTGGGGAGTGTGCAGTGGGGTGTGTGCTGGTGTGGGGATGTGGGTACGTCTGCTGGGCAGTAGGGTGTCACCTGGGTGGTCGCCTGGACCCCTTTTCATCCTGCAGATTAGCGTAAAGAGTGTGGACCGCGGGATAATCCCGTGATGTGGGTGTGGTATGTACAGGTATTGTGGGTGTGGGTGTGTCTGCTGGGGAGTGTGTGTGTGTGTGATGAGGGTGTGTGACAGGTATGGTGTGTGGGTGTGGTGGGGGTGGGTGTGCGGATAACTGTGTGAATGTATGACATGGGTGTGGAATGTGCTGTGTGGTGGGAGTGGGTGTGTCTGCTGGGGAGTGTGTGTGTGTGTGTGTGTGTGTGTGTGTGACGTGGGCGTGTGACATGGGTGTGGAGTGTGCGGTGTAGTGGGGGTGGGTGTGCGGATGACTGTGTGTGTGTGTGTGTGTGTGTGTGTGTGTGACATGGGTGTGGTGGGGGGTGTGGGTGTGCAGATGACTGTGTGTATGTGTGTGTGACAGGGGTGAGGTGTGTGCGGTGTGAGGGGGGAGTGGGTGTGCGTATGACTGTGTGGTTGTGTGTGACATGGTGTGGTGGGGGGTGTGGGTGTGCAGATGACTGTGTGTGTGTGTGTGTGTGTGTGACATGGTGTGGTGGGGGGTGTGGGTGTGCAGATGACTGTGTGTGTGTGTGTGTGTGTGTGACATCGGTGTGGTGGGGGTGTGGGTGTGCGAATGACTGTGTGTGTGTGTGTGTGTGACGGGGTGTGGTGGGGGTGTGGGTGTGTGAATGACTGTGTGGGTGGTGGTGTGTGGTGGTGTTGGTGGGGTGGTGGGGTGTGTGGATGACTGTGTGTTGGTGTGTGTGTGGTGATGGTGTGGTGGTTGTGGTGACTGTGTGTGTGTGTGTGTGTGTGTGTGTGGGACGGTGTGGTGGGGGTGTGGGTGTGCGGATGACTGTGTGTGTGTGTGTGTGTGTGTGTGTGTGTGACGGGGTGTGGTGGGGGTGTGGGTGTGCGGATGACTGTTGTGTGTGTGTTGTGTGTGTGTGTGATGGTGTGGTGGGGGTGGGGGTGTGCGGATGACTGTGTGTGTGTGTGTGTGTGTGTGACGGGGTGTGGTGGGGGTGTGGGTGTGCGGATGACTGTGTGTGTGTGTGTGTGACGGGTGAGGTGTGTGCGGTGTGAGGGGGGGAGTGGGTGTGCGTATGACTGGTGGGGTTGTGGGTGACAATGTTGGTGGGGGTGTGGGTGTGCGTGTGTGTGTGTGTGTGTGACATGGTGTGGTGGGGGGTGTGGGTGTGCGGATGACTGTGTGTGTGTGTGTGTGTGTGTGTGTGTGATCGGTGTGGGGGGGGGGTGTGGGTGTGCGGATGACTGTGTGTGTGTGTGTGTGTGACGGGGTGTGGTGGGGGTGTGGGTGTGTGAATGACTGTGTGTGTGTGTGTGTGTGTGGGACGGTGTGGTGGGGGTGTGGGTGTGCGGATGACTGTGTGTGTGTGTGTGTGTGTGTGACGGGGTGTGGTGGGGGTGTGGGTGTGCGGATGACTGTGTGTGTGTGTGTGTGTGTGTGTGACGGGGTGTGGTGGGGGTGTGGGTGTGCGGATGAGTGTGTGTGTGTGTGTGTGTGTGTGTGTGTGTGATGGTGTGGTGTGGGTGTGGGTGTGCGGAAGACTGTGTGTGTGTGTGTGTGGGACGGTGTGGTGGGGGTGTGGGTGTGCGGATGACTGTGTCGGGAGTCTGGGGGCGGGCGGGTGTCCGGGCTGCCCCTCCGGGGAAGAGGGCGGGGGAGACAGCAGTGCTCGCGGGAGAGGAAGCGGCCACCGCAGACCCGGTGGCGGGCGGTGCAGGGGCACCTTCTCAGACGGGCTGATGGGCAGCTTTTCCTGCCACACAGACATGGGGGGGGATGAGGGGATGTGAGGGCGAGCCTGCCCAACACAGCACCCGCCCAGCCTCTGCACACCCGGGGAGCCGGCGGGAGCTCTCTGGGAGGGGGCGGGGTCGCTGAGGGCCCCTTCCTCCTGGGATCAGCAGTGTGCGGACAGCGGGGTGACCGGGATGCGTGCGTCCGCCTCCATCGGGGGAGATCTCGGAGCAGAGAGAGCTCCCGGCGACCTCGGCGGAATCCGGTCATGAGCTCGGACTTCGAGGAGCGGGTTGTCCTCAGACTCTGACGTTCAAACCCAGGGGATGTGTGGGCGGCTGGACGGCCGGTCACGTGGCTTCTTGTGGCCAAGCCCGTCGGTGCACCTTCCTCACATGGGCCCGTGGGGGCTGTTGGGGAGGTTCTGGTGAATGAGGGCGAGGCCGTCAGTCACGCACCAGCGGCTTCGGGGCGGCCCTGAGGGCAGGCCGGTGTCCCAGCCCCTGCAGGACGCTCTCGCTGCTTCCTGGGTCCCTGCCTCGGGCTGGGGGCAGCGGAGATGGGAGGGGGTTCTCGCATCCAGACAGGGCTGGGGAAAGAACGAACTCTCTCAAGTCGCTTGTGAAGCAGATATCACCCTGATAGCAAAGCCACGCAAAGACAGCCCAGAAAAAGGAGACTGGAAAGCAATGTTTGTGAACATGGATCCCTCCCCCCCCAAAAAAAATCTATAATAATAAAGGCATAATATGCAAATTAGACCGGACAGCTGGCCGTCCTTCCGGAAGAAGCCGGGGCTGCCAGCGGTGAGGGCCAAGCCTCTTGCACGAATTTCGTGCACCGGCCTCTCGTCCTTAATAAAATATTAGCAAATACAGCCCGGCTGCAAAAAGAAGTACATGCCAGTGGGGTTTAGTCCATGGATGCAAGGATGGCTCAGTCTTTGAAAATCCACCCGTGCCGTCTGTCCTATGAAAGGCTGAAGAAGAAAAGCCACAGGAGTGTGTGCATGTGACAGAGTCAGCACCCGTTTGGGATAAGAACGCTCCGGAATGCCAGGATGGAGGGGCACTCACTCACCGTGAGGAAGGACATCTTCGAAGGCCGCCGGCTGATGTCAGACTTCCTGTGGAGACGCCGGAAGCTCCCCCCGCGGCCAGGGCTGAGTCGAGGATGTCCACTCGCCCCCCGTTGTCCGCCATCGCGCTGGGATTCCGGCCAGGGTGATATGGAAGGAAAGCAGGTAAAGGAGACGCAGAGAAGAAGGAAGAGAGCTGTCAGCATCTCTGTATTTGCGGAAACAGACAGACGATACGATTTTCTACACAGAAAACCTATGATATAAGAAAACCCCCAGAACTGCCTGGCTGGCGGGGCTCAGGGGTTGAGCATCTACCTGTGAACCAGGAGGTCTTGGTTGGGTTTCCGCAGGGCACGTGCCTGGGTTGCAGGCGTGCGGGAGGCAGCCGATCCATGACTCTCTCCGTCTCTGAAATCAGTACAAATATATTAAAAACAAAACAAACAAACAAAAACCCATGACCTGGCTGGTTTGGCTTAGTGGTTGGAACATCAGCCCTCTGACTGCAGGTTTGATTCTGGTCAAGGGTGTGTATCTCCGTTGTAGGCTTGATACCCGGCCCTGGGTGGGGTGCGTGCAGGAGGCAGCCAGTCGCTGTGTCTCTCTCACATGGATGCTTCTGTCTCTCTGTCCCTCCCCCTCCCTTCCACTCTCTCTAAAAATCAACGGAACAATAGCCTCAGGGGCGGATTAACCAAAAACTCCAGCTGATACTTTCTAGTTCTCCGTCGGAGATCAGCACTGGCTTCTTTTTGGGTGTGTGGCCTCGTTGGGGACCCTGGAGCTGGGTGTAACAGCAGTCGGGATGTGCCGACGGGGGCGGGTAAAACGATGGCTTTCTGGAATGTGCCGGCGGAGGCTCTGCCCCAGTTCTGAGGATGTGAAACAGCCACACGCGTCCCCCGGAGCCGGGTGCCGGGAGCCGCCTTCGGTGACAGTAACGGCCGGCCGGTGTGTGCTTGCCGGCAGGAAGCGCCGTCCGGTCCGCACAAACCAGGTCAGCCCGAGGCAGAGCGGCCTTTCCGGGCCGCCCCGCCCCCGCCGGGCACGTGGCACGTGGCACGTGGTGCTGGGGAGGCTCCAGGACCGAGCCGGGCGGCAGCCAAGCACAGACGCTGTGGCTCCGGTTCCAGCTCGAGCAGCGGGGCGGGGGGTGAGGCAGAATGCCGGTCTGTGCTGTGCTGTCTCCTTTCAGGCTGTACGAGGAAAGTGCGTGTGCACGTGTGTCTGTACCCATGTGCATTCACGTGTGTCTGCGTGTGCGCCCATGTACGTGTCTCTGTGCACGCATATCTGTATGTGCATCCATGTCTGCACATATGTGAGTCCGTGTGTGAGTGTGTGTGTGTGTGTGTGTTGTGTGGGAGCACCGCATACACACATGCTGCGTCAATGCTGCTGAGTGGCACGCAGGGAAGCTGTGTGTTGGAAGGGACTCTGGGCGTCTGAGAGCCGATGAATAGACCCATCGCTTCTTTCTCCTTCCTCCCCGCCAGTGGGCAGCCCGGAGCCACCAGGCCTCCCACAGCCCGGCTCAGCGCTCAGTGCCCAGCCATGCCTCTTCCTCCCGCCTGTCCTCTGGTCCTCAGGGCGCCCTGCACGGCCGTGTTGTTCTCTCATTTTGCAGAGGACGACACTGAGGCTCAGAGAGGTTAAGCGATTTGTCCAAGGTCACACAGCGAGCTACAGGGAGGGCTGGGCCTGAACCCCTTTCATGGACTGTGAGGCCCAGGCACACGGTTTTCACCGCCCCTTATGGCTCCTGATTTTTATGTAAAGTTTGCTTCTCACTTCCTCAATTACACACTGCCCTTTGGGGGGAAAAACACAAATAAAATAAATCAAAGACTCGCAGGCCCTGCTGCTGTGAGGTCAGGTGAGCACCCTGCGGCCTGGCCCTTGTGGCCAGCAGCCCCGCGATCAGAGGTCCCCCAGGCCCCTGGGTTCTGAGTCGGAGGGGGGGCGTCCAAAGGGGGATCGTCCCAAGGGGGTCGGCCAAGGGGGAGGTTGTTTTGCAGCCAGAACGAGCGCGGCGTCACGCAGGGGGAGCAGCTGTGACACAGATACAGTCATTCAATCCCGTTAATAATTAAAAATAAACACGCGCTAATTCCGGGAGGCCCTCCCGGGAGCTCCGGAATGGAACTGTGGGAGTGAATGAACGGTCACATGAGAGAGCCAGGTCAGGTGTCTTAGAATTCCGGGGGAGAGGGCTGCCCACCGTGTGTGTGTGAGTGTGTGTGTGTGTGTGTACCTGTGTGCGTGTGCCTGTGTGTGAGTGTGCTTGTGTGTGTGTGTGTGTGCCTGTGTGCGTGTGCCTGTGTGTGAGTGTGCCTGTGTGCGTGTGTGCCTGTGTGTGTGTCTATGGAGGTATAATTCATCTCCTGGAACAGTCACCGTTACGTGTCCAGTTCAGTGATGCTCAGAGACTGCCGTGCGTACAGCCGTGACTGGTCCAGATTTAGGACACCCGCCCTCCCCCCCCTCCACCCCTCGTGTGACTAACAGTCCGTCCGTTTCTGCCTCCGCCTCCAGGGCCGCGCCTCCGTTTTGCTCAGACGTGCTGTCCCGATCCTTAGCTCCGCCCGCTGCCAGCTTTGCTGTCTCGTTGGCCTCACTGTGCGAGCTGCCCCCGAGACGCCCCTTTCTGGATCTAGCCCAGCCGTCTCCGTGCCTGCTGGGGGCCGGGGCCGTCCTCCTTCGAGGTGCGGACGGCGATGCTGCTGTGAGCACCGCGGGCTCTCGATCCCCTCCCCCCGGTGCCGGCAGCCACAGCCCTGGACTCCAGCCGCGGGTCGGGAGAGGCCGGTGTGGTTAGCCTGGCGGGAAGCTCAGAGGGACCGGGCCCCTCCTCCGGTTTGGACGGCTCCTTCCCTTCACCCTGAAGAGAAGGGCTGGTTCACACGGCCCTTGTTCACTGTCCACTCGTCAGCGGTCAGTGTCCGTGGAGTGTCTCATGGTCTCGCGTGACCCTCGTCCTGTGAGTGAATACGGTTACCGTGGTTCCCGCTCTGCCTGGGAGCCCTGGGCTCCGTGGGGGGCTGCTCCTCACGGGCCCCGGCTAGCCTAGAAGAGGATTTGTTTATTGATCTCACAGAGGAAGGGAGAGGCAGAGAGAGACATCGATGATGGGCGAGAATCGCTGACCGGCTGCCTCCTGCACGCCCTCACTGGGGATGGAGCCGTCAGTCAAGCCTGTGCCCCGACAAGCGAACTGTGACCTCTCAGTTACTGTGTCAACGCTCAGCCCTGAGTCCCCCCGGCCGGACATCTGGTTGTTTCCTTCCCGGGGGACAGGGTGCCACTTCGGGGCGCCCCCCTCCCAGGAGCAGAGGGCACCGGGCCTCATTGTAGAGGGGCCGTGTGGGGGGGAGCCCGGGGCGGCCGCACAGGAAGCTCCTCCGGGAGGCAGGCGGATGCTCAGCTGCACGGCTTGTTCCCGGGGGGCCTCTCCCCGAGGGAGCGGGGCCCTGAGGACCCGACTCCCCCCTTCTGAGCCGGGCCCGAAGGAAGCCTGTCCGGTGTCACTCACGGAGCTCGGGGGAAGCTGGTCCGGGACCACAGGGGCCAGCGCACCCCCTTCCTTCTGTCCCTCCGGCACCTGCTCCTCCTCAGACCCCCTCCCCCAGTCCGACCCTCCTGCCTCTCCCTAGAGACCCCTCCCCCCCCCCCCCCCCCCCCCCCCCCCGGTGCTGGTCTCCTGCCCATGTGACACGTTTATGTCTGTTAAGACGTGGAACTTTCTAGGAGAAGCGGGAGACTCAGGGGCCTTGGTTTTCCCTCCGAGAATGCAGGAGGCCCTGGTCCCTTGTCCATGCGTGGTCTCAGCGTGTGCATAGAGCTAGAGCCCTCCACAGGGGCGGGAGGACTGGCAGGTTGTGTGTATGTGTGTGGAGGTGCATGTAGGTGTGTGTGTGTGTGGAGTGTGTCTATGTTTGTGGGTCTTTGCAGAGTGTATGTGCGTGGAGGTGCACGTAAGGGTGTGTGTGTGTGCGCGCACACACGTGTTGTGGGGAGGGGTGTCAGACCTCAGTGCACTTGAAACCAATTAATAAATGTGTGTTCCTTCATCCATCATCTGTCAAGCAGCTCAAAAACTTTAATTAAGAAACTCTCCCCACAGCCCTCCCAGGTCAGGAAGTGTCGTCAGCCTATTTCACAGATGGTAAACTGAGGCAGAGCAGGGTGCAGCAATTAGTCTGAGGTGATGCAGAGTCAGCACAGGGCACGGGGCCTCCCGGAGGAGCATGGGCAGCAGTGGCCGCTCCGCCATTCGGTCCTGTCCTGCGGGGAGGGGGGAGGGGGGGCACCCACACAGCGTGGCACCCTGGCTCTGTGGTCCTGGGCCAGGGTCCCACCCGGCACCGTGGCCAGGCCTCTTGGGGCCCTGCCTACCCTCTGTTACCCCTCGCTGCTTTCCTGTGACGGGCGGGAGGCCCTGGCAGGCCGCACCCAGGCTCAGAGGCCCTCCCAGCCAAGGCCAAGGCCAAGGCCAAGGCCAAGACCAGGCCTCCGCGGGCTAAACCCTTTGCTGCCGTGTGCTTTGCGCCAGGGTCTGGGCTCTCCTCACTGTTGTTGGGGGGGTGTGGCCAAAGCCCCCTGCGTGCCCGAGGCATTCTGGGAAGAGCTGGAAGGTGGCGGTGGCTGTCCGTGAATCAGCCGCGGTCCGGGCCCAGAGAGGTGGCCGCACGCAGCAGCCTCGGCCCCAACCGCGTCTCCTGTGGGACCGGGCGCCGGGCTGGAGGGAAGCCTGTGGGCCTGGCTCTGCGGCCTGTGCGGGGCCACCAGCCTGTGGCCACCCCGCACCGCCGCCTCCCTGGCGTGGGGGACTCGCCATCTCTGATCCCGTCCCCGCTGTCCTCGCTGGGCCCTTTGGCCCCCGTGGGCCCGGCTGCCTCCCGCAGTCCTGGTCCCTGCGCTGCAGCCACACCCTCTGGCTCCTCAGCCTCCAGGCCTGGCTCCTCCCTCCCCCCTCCCCTTCCCTCCTCCCCCCTGCAGTTCCAAAGACAGACCATTCGCGAAGGGAGGGAAAGCTGAGTTCATTTACGACAAATCCAAACTTGGCAAAGGTTTCCCAAAGCGGCCGCTGCCTCGCAGAGGGTCCGGCCTCACCGTCTCTGAGACCATGCGGTGCAGCCGGCCAGACGGGGGCTGAGCCCGGCCTGGCCCCGGGCCCGATGTCCTCTCTGCCCCCTCCCCTCCCCGCAGAGACAGCGAGGCCAGCCCTGTCCTGTCCGAGGGACTCAGCTCTCAGATCACCCCCAAGGCGGAGAGAGGAGGCGGGGCCTCGCAGCTCCAGGCGGGGGGCACGGGGACGCTCACCAGGGGCCCCCTGGGGGCTGGGGCTGAGGGCGGGACGTGGGGCTCACTGTCCCTGCTCATTGGACGCCCAGGCTTCGGGCTGACGCAGTGCCGCAGGGGCCGGGCCACGGAAGGAGCCGGAGGGTCCGGCCTCCAGGCGCCGGGACGCATTTGGTGCTGAACTTGCCAAGAGCAGGGACAGCCCAGCGGTGCCGCCTAAGGAGGTAGAGACGGTCACGCGGATACCGGATGCTGTTCCCACTGGACGTGGGGAGAGGCGTGGCTGCCCCAGCCCAGGGGGAGGGGCGAGAAGGAGGAGGCTTCTCCAGCTGGCACAGCGCAAGCTGGCTTTTGTACCCTTAAGCACCCTGGCTGTTTGGGGCCGACCTCTGTGCCCGGTTCCCCGTGACAGGGCGGCGGCCCTGTGGGCTGGCTCGTCCGCACCCAGTCCTGCTGAGCTTCCAGAAGTCCCCAGGGCGAGGTCAAAGGTGACGGTGGAGATCTGACCCACGCCCCTGGCATTCCTCCCGTCCGCTGGCAGAGACGACCAGGAGCCACGCAGAGAACATTCCAGAAGCAGGAACGTCTGCCTGGAGGGCCCCCGTGCCCAGCATTTTTCGGGGCTCGTGTGCTCTTGCCCCACAGCCCGCGTGTCCCCGGCCGTCCTGTCTGAGGGGCCTCCCCGAGACCCCGCTCACCCTCCTGGCTAGGAAGGCACGGGGACCCTCCCAGCGGCCGGAGCCCCTCTGGTTGCTTTCGCTGAATCAGATGCTCCAGAGGGCGGGCTCCTGTGGGTCCCAGCCCCCCACATGCCGGCACGTCCTCATGGGGGGCACGGGGGTGGGGGCGGAGCATGGGGACACCGGGAGCTCTTTGTCCACCCAGGAGGGAGGAGGCCCTGAGGTCAGGAGGGCCCGGGAGCTGAGCGAGAAGGAGGCGGCTTCTTGGACGGGCCCAGCGCACGCTGGCACGGTGACGGGAGGCCCCGTGGCCGAGCGGGACTCGGTGGGCAGGAGCCGCAGGGCCTGGGCCCGCTCAGGCGAGAGGGCCCTGCCACTGCGGGAGGAGTCCGCGGGCATGAGCCGCCCGGGTGGGCGGGAGTTTCCGGCCAGTTGAGTGACAGGTGGCAGAGGTGGCAGGAGGTGGCAGAGCAGACACCCCAGGAGACATCGAGACGGGTGAGGGGGGTTGTGGTCTGGGTTCCCGCATACTGCTGGGGTTCACGGCTTTTGTAGGAAATGTATTGTTCACACGGTGGAGGCCCGACGGGGCCTGGCCAGAGGCTCTGCTGCCACCCCCAACCCAGAGGGGGGTCCCACCCCCCTTGGCCCTCCTGCTGTGTCAGGCAGGGGGCAGAGAGGGGTTTAGGGGGGCGGGAAGGACTTAAAATAACAACATGGCTAGCCATCATGGCTCAGGGGTTGAGCATCGACCTAAGAGCCAGGAGGTCACCACTGGATTCCCGGTCAGGGAATCGATTCCCAGTGTGGGGTGTGCATGAGGCAGCCGATCATTGATTCCTCTCATCATTGATATTTCTGTCTCTCTCTTCCTCTCCCCTCCTCTCTGACATGAATAAAAATATATTTTTAAAACTATGTAAGACAACAACAACTAACACGTGAGACCAGGGCTTGCGGCACGGTGGGCGTGACACGCGTGGGCATGACGTGTGGTGGGCGTGAACCTCGGTGTGCAGGCCTCTGAGGGCCGGCCGGTGGATGCCCGTGGGCGTGGAGGTTTGCCTCATAAGGAGAGACCAGCTAACTAACGCTCTGCCTGCAAATTGCTTGAAACGCCAAAAACACACACAGGTGTGTGCGTGAGCGTGCGTTCGGGTCACGGAGAGCCGGCGGCTAAATATATCCGGTAAATGAGGAAAATGAGCTGCTTCTCTGTCCGCGGCGGTCCAGGCGCTAGCTGCGGGCTCCAATTGGAGCGCTGATTTACCCATTTTTGCAGAAAATATAAATAGCACACGGTGTGGAGAGCTCGCTGTTCACACGCGTAGTGTGTGTTCTCCCCGTCGGAGGTGGGGAGCAGCCAGGGGTGGGTGGGCGGCGGATCCAGCAGCTCCACGGAGCAGATGGAGGCACCTGCTTCTAGTAGGGGCAGCCCTGCCAGCATGCCACAGGCCGAGCCTTCCTCTGGCACCAGGGGCCACGCCGAGTGACTACGCCCTCCCGACTCGTCCCTGGGCCCCGGAACCCAGTGGGTTCTTCGGGATCCAGGTGAGGGAGAAGGTGCATTTGTGAGTCCTTTATAACCGTGTCTTGTACTAATTAATCTGTACCAATTAATGCTAATTAATCTGGCCTGTTTCAGTGGATGAGCAGTGTTTGTATTAGTTAGCTATGGCTGTGTAACAAATGGCCACAAACTCGGTGGCTTTGAACAACACACATTTGTTGCCTTATATTTTCTGTGGGTTGGGAGCCTGGGCCTAGCTCAACTGGGTACAGTGCAAGCTACAACCTGAGTGTCTGCTGGGCTGCGGTCTCATCTGAGGCTGGACTAGGGAAGGGGTCGTGGCTGCTCCAGCACACGGTTCCTTTGAGGCTGCCTGGCCCAGGGCTTGGTTCTGCTGGCTGTCAGCCCCTCATCCTGTGTCCCTCTCCAAATGATAGCTCACACCATGACAACTTGCTTCTTCAAAGCCAGGCATGAAGAGAGTCTTCTAATACGATGGATGTTAGAATATTAGGTAACCCTAGAGGCCCGGTGCACAACATTTATGCAATGGAGTGGGGGGGTCCCCTCAGACCGGCCTGCACCCTTTAATAGTCTTGAAGCCTTCAGGGGATGTCTGACTGACGGCTTAGGCCCACTCCCTGTGGGGTAGGACAGGCTTCCCCCACTGCTGCTGGACTCGCAGGGGCTGAGCTATGCTACTGCATTAAGTGTGTGCCCCCTGGTGGTCAGTGTGCATCATAGCGACCGGTTGTTCGGTCGTTTGGTCAATTTGCATATTACACTTTGATGCGTATCGATTACCCTGGAAGTGAGTCCCCCCTCGGCTGTTTTCTGTTTTCAGAAGTGAGTCTGGTTCCAACTGCCTCCAGGAGAGTGACTAGAGGAGGCGAAACAAGAAACACTGGGAGGCAGGGGCCATTGGCTGCCCATCTCTGTGGTCAATGGCTCTGTCTGGGGGTTCCTAACACAGCCGAACCTCGGTTCTCGAACTCAGTTTGTGCCTGAAGGTTGTTCGACACGGAGATGAAGTCACTTTTTCCCACAGAAATAATGCAGCCCATCGCTGACACCAGAGACCAGTGGTCGGCAAACTGCGGCTCACAAGCTACATGCGGCTCTTTGGCCCCTTGAGTGTGGCTCTTCCACAAAATACCACGTGTGAGCACGCACGTGCAGTGAGATTAAAACTTCATGGCCCATGCGCAGAAGTCGGTTTTCGGCTTTTAAAAGAAATTTCAATTGTTGTACTGTTGATATTTGGCTCTGTGGACTAATGAGTTTGCCGACCACTGTCCTAGGCTGTGGCTCCAACATGCCGTGGGTTGGCAATACATCGCAGTCTTGGAGATGCTAAACGTGCAAGCAGTGAGCCTCTTAGAATCCACACACACACACACACACACACACACACACACATGTGTGCACGGACATGTACAGGGGCTGCCCATATGTATTCATCCTTTGAATAATTATAATTCCAGTGGGTTGCATCTGAAAAAGAAAAAGAAGCATCAGTCAGGCTAGGAGCTGTGAAGGTGTGTATATTCTTTGGGACACCCTGCATATCCACATGTGCACACATATGAAGCATTTGTGTGTAAATAGGTAAACAGAGAGGTGGTAAGGAATCGGCTCATGTGACTGGAGGTGGTGAGTCCCAGCGTCTGCGGTCGGCAGGCTGAGGCCAGGGGCGCCGATGGCCTTGGGTCCGGGCCAGGAGCCAGCGGCCTTCACCCCGAAGGGAATTCCGAGGCCAGAGGGACGGGTTCGAGTGGCGGCACCATGCCAGCGCTCGGGCCAGGCGGCTCCTTCCGGGGTGTTCTTGTGGGGACGCGGGGCAGAGGGGGAGCCGGAGTGGGCCGTTTCCCGGCAGGATCACAGCGAAGTGTCTCTGCCCAGAGTGCCAGCCGGGGACACTCGGCTCCCCTCGGTCTCTGACTCCCGTGATCCTCTCACCAGACACTCCCACACTGACCCAGTGTCCAGGCGGCCATGGCCCGGTCAGGTCCACACGTACATTCCCCACCAGACCATCACCCGTGGTCCAGGTGGCCTCACTGGAGGGCATTTTCCCCACAGATCTAGAGAGAGTGGGAGGGAGGGAGGGGAGGAAGGCGGGTGAGAGAGAAACATGGATGTGAGAGAGACACCCACTGGTTGCCTCCTGCATATGCCCTCCCGGTGCCAGGGAAAAAACATGCTACCCAGGTACATGCCCTTGACTGGGACCCATTGATGTTCCGGCTGGCTCTCTAACCACTGAACAATACCAGCCAGGGCCCCCATTCACCCTAATGCCATTTTCAAAGACCTATTTCCAAATAGGGTTACATTCTTAGACATGAATTTTGGGGGGCACTGTTCACCCCACTACACCCCCCTGTGCGAGTTCGAGGCTGGGAAGGAGGTGGGTCAAGGGTCATGGGTCATGGGTCAGTGGGCTTTGCTTCCCTTAGTCCCCGAGCCGAGGCCTCAGTGGTCCCCTGAGAACGGATGCCCATCGCAGGACTTGGCAGAGCGCCCTCCCCCTGGCCTGTCTCTGGCCACCACGCAGGCCCCTGCCATCCAGTTTGACGGGACGCCGGGCAGGGCCGGCTGCGGGCGGGGCCGTGGCGCCGTGGCTCCGGTGCCGGAAGCTCTGTATTTAGACACGGAAGGTCGTTCCCACCCCGGGAGGGAGGACGGGCTGGTGGGGCGGGCCACGCCAGCGCTCAGACCAGGCGGCAGCCTTCCGGAGTGTTTTTATGGGCCGAGGGGAGCGAACTGGGCCATTTCTCTGCAGGATTACAGCCATGTAACCTGCGCGATATACGAGCTACACAATGGGCCTTTGACGCGAGAGTCGGGGCGGATTTGGAAATACGGCGAAGGTAAACTTCTGAGCCGGCCCCGCTGGAGACGGTGTTTCCCGGGCCGCGGCTGGGAGCCGGCGGGGGCGCGGACGCACATCAGAGACAGGTGCAGCCTTTGTGCTGACAGCCAGACGCGCACAGAACGCCTCTGTCCGGCGGACAGACGCCGAGTGTAGCGCGGGCGCCTGGCTGAAACGCCCACTGTCACCCGCCCCTGAATGCCGCTCTGTTCGGCGGGCGCTCGGAGGCCGTGTTTCCAGCCGCACGGGCCGCGGGGCGGGGTCACCGGGCCAGGCCGGCAGCGGCCCGTCTGCAGCCACACCAGCCGCGGAGGGCAGGCATCTGGGGCACGGCCAGCGCCGGCCACACCCTGCCTGGGGCGGGCGTCTGGGAGGGAGGGCCCAGGAGAGGGTCTGGGGGGTGGGACCAGCTGGCTGTTGGGGGTCTGGCCTGAGGCAGGGCTGGGGTCCTCCCCCCAGGCCTTTCTGCTCCCCCTGAGATGCAGGCTGGGCAGAGGGAGAAGCTTAGACGGGACAGCAGGTCAGTTCTCTCTCTGGTTCCGACAAAGCCCCCAGCTCCATGGTTGGGGGGGACGGGGGAGGCCAGGCCTCTGGACACGGCGGGTCCTGAACGTGTGGCTTTCACAGAGGACATGCAGGCCGTGTGCTCGGGCTCTGACAGCCCCCGGGGGGCGGACTGTCGGCCCTCTGTGATCTTGGACGGGGGAGCCGGTCTCTGCCTCCGTGTCCCACCTGCAGGACTGAGGGATGGGGCAGCCGCGGGTGGCGGCGTCTCAGGCCACCGGTTTCAGGCGCTGCTCTGAGCGCTGTGGTCTGTCCTCAGCCACCCTGCGGTCGTCCCATTTCACAGATGGGGAAACTGAGGCCCAGGCCCTGGGAGCCCAGCTGGCCGCGTGTAGGCTCCGACCGCATCGCCTGCCAGAGACCTAGCTCTGAGGGAGCGGTCAGAGTCAGATGGCCGGGATGCGGATCTGGACTCTCAGCGGCTGTGTGACCTTGGTGCACCGATCGCCCTCTCTGAGCTCATTCCCATCACCTGTAGGAGGATAATCCGTCCCAGGGGTGGGGGAGTGTTAAACCGAGGAATGCAGTAAGGCGCCTTCCACAGTGCCCGTCTGTGCCCTGCAGGGAGGTCAGCCATGTTCCCCACCCCCAGAGCTGGGTGCCCCGCAGGCCCTGGGCAGCTAGTGGGACCAGAGTCCCAGGCCCGCTGTCCAGGGGGGCTGAGTTGGGTTGGCCCTGACACCTTGCTTCTCCCTCCAGTTCCAGGTGAGGCTGGTGCGGGGACCCCTGAGGGCCTGTGGGCGGCACACTCCCTTCCAGGGGCCCGGCTGTGACCTGGATGTGACCTCACAGGCCTGGTGATGCAGAGACGGGCCGTGCCCTCAGGGCTGGGAGGGGTGCCTGCTGCGGTGCCTCGGGGGCCTGTGCCCAGATCCGGCCTCTGAGCTTGGAAAATGCCCCGTGGCCTCACCAGCGGCAATAAGTGGTCACCTGCCTTTCCTTTCATTCGTTCAGTAGCTGTTTGAGGTCACTGCCTGAGGGCCGGCTCCCACGGGGCCCTGGAGAGCCGGGCGGAGCCAGGACAGGTGCTGCAGGACAGGGATCACCCACCAGGATGGGGCGGGGTGCTGGGTGGGGGAGGAAGCAGGGCCAGGAGGAAGAGGAAGGGGGCAGGGAGAGGAGGGGAGGGAGGGGGGGGATAGCCCTGCCAGGCCAGGAAGCAGGGCCCTGGGTGTCAGGCCCACCTGTGGGTCCAGTTTCTTGCTGCACATGAGCTGGGGTTTTAGAAACCGGCCGCTGCCCCCACCCCCACCCCCACCCCCTGTGGGCGGAGCGCGTCCCGATGTCTGGGGGCAGCTGACAGTTTCCTCCGGAACCCCCCCCCCCCCCCCCCCCCCCCCCCAAGTCCGTGCTGTGCGCTCAGTCCATCCCGCCGGTCAGGAGCTCCCAGGCCAGTGGGAAGGAGGCAGACTCCCTCCTGCCCGGGTGAGGGCGCTCCGGCGCCTTCAGGGGCTGAGCCCTGCTTCCCCAGCCCAGGCGTCCTGAGCCGGTGCGGGGAGCAGGACCCAGGGCGGCCCAGGGGCCTGCCTGGCTGCAGCGGGGAGGCCCCGGGTGAGGGTGAGGACGATGGAAGGGGACCCCCAGCGATCTCTCATCTCTCCTGCTTCTCAGACACCCCTCTCCCGACCCCCGGGATCCTGGGCTGGGCAGGTGCTGGCAGGCACCTGGGTCTCGTCACTGGCTCGCAGGTAGGGCACCCGCCCATTGCACAGGTGGGAATGCTGAGGCTCCGGCACGTCGACTTGTCGGGGGCGGCTGGTACAGGCAGAGTGGGCCCGGCGATGGGGCGGAGGTAGGACTGGGGGATCCGGTGAGCTCGCCCCCCCGGCCTCCCTGGAGAGCCGCCCCCTCCTCCCTCGCACGGCGAGGCCCGCGGCACCCTCCCAGCGTGGAGTCTGGTCAGCAGGCGGCTGTCCTCTGCCTCTGTCACCTCAGGTCATCCCGGCAGGAGGACGGAGCCAGCATGAAGCTGACCTCCTGCTGCAGAGCCTGCGCTCTTAGCGGCTGCTGTGGCCGGAGTGATAATGGCCGGGAAAAGCGTCCGGTGGCTGTGTGTGCGCGCGTGTGTGTGTGTGTGTGTGTGTGTGTGTGTGTGTGTGTGTGAGAGAGAGAGAGACAGCCATCCTCGTGTGTGTGTGTGTGTGTGTGTGTGTGTGAGAGAGAGACAGCCATCCTTGTGTGTGTGTGTGTGTGTGTGTGTGTGAGAGAGAGAGAGCCATCCTCGTGTGTGTGTGTGTGTGTGTGTGTGTGTGAGAGAGAGACAGCCATCCTTGTGTGTGTGTGTGTGTGTGTGAGAGAGAGAGAGAGAGAGACAGCCATCCTCGTGTGTGTGTGTGTGTGTGTGTGTGTGACAGCCATCCTCGTGCGTGTGTGTGTGTGAGAGAGAGAGACAGCCACCCTCGTGTGTGTGTGTGTGTGTGTGAGAGAGAGAGAGAGACAGCCATCCTCGTGTGTGTGTGTGTGTGTGTGTGTGAGAGAGAGAGACAGCCATCCTCGTGTGTGTGTGAGACAGCCATCCTCGTGTGTGTGTGTGTGTGTGTGTGTGACAGCCACCCTTGTGTGTGTGTGTGTGTGTGTGACAGCCACCCTTGTGTGTGTGTGTGTGTGTGTGTGTGTGTGAGAGAGAGAGAGAGAGAGACAGCCATCCTCGTGTGTGTGTGTGTGTGTGTGTGTGTGAGAGAGAGAGAGA